>NC_133023.1:84050180-84353210 GCF_048564905.1 Vicugna pacos
TACTTCCAAATGCCTTCATGGTTTTGTCCATGCAAGACATGATTCTGTACTCCTCACCCCTCTGAAATTATTATCCTAAAGATACTTTTCTTAGGCATCTGTTTGTTGGGAATCTTCGTGTAGAAAACATTAATATTGTCTTGGGGAGTTGTTGACAGCAATAAATTGAAATAAAAAAGAAGTGGTGTATGATTTCCTCTTTCTAGACTGTATCACTGATTTTCCCACAAGAATTGGGCAGACATGTGGGTGGAAAACTTGACAACTGACAGCCTATTAGTTTAAGAGTTTTTTCTTTCTCTCCCTCCCACCTTTTTTTTTTTTTGACTCTTGGGATTTAGCCACAGGAGGATGAAACTAAAAGTTTCATTTCTGAGCATTTTTCCTTTTGCAGTCTTCATGCTCCAGTTTCTCAGAAGACTACTTTGTCAGAGCAAACTTCCTTTCTTTATCAAGGTTGAGTCCCAGGATAAATTGTCCTATTTGTTTGTGTAGAAGAATACTAAGAGATATTTTGAGGTGGAGAGAAAGAACCAAAATCCAACTAGAAAATGAAATTACTTGATGAAAGCCTCGCTAAGTGACTTCAGAGGGCATATCTGACCACAAAGTATCTGCCATAGCAAATCCCTAGTGGTAAGTGCAATTAAAGACAGAAATATTTCCACTCCCTTGTTTGACTCAGAGGCTAGGCTGCAGCAGGAATCCCTTCTTTCTTTGGAAGCTGTCCTGGCCTAAGGTCTACTAGGCTGATATGGTTTGACTAGGGGGAGGTCCTTGATCCCAATGTATTTCTCCCATCTAGGTTATTCATTAGAGTTATTTTTCCTTACTGACTTCAAACGTGATGAAGTAATTTAACTAAATCATACAGAAGTGTGACTTACATTGTGATTTTATCCAGGCAGAAAATAGAATTTTGGGTGTTTATGTGTGTATTAAGGTGTTTGAGAGGGAAGGTGGCTAGAATGGATGGCGGCAAAGGAAAATGGAGTTGAAAGGCTGAATAGTCTTGCCTACTTCACAAAGTCCTTTATTTGTAAGCTAGGGGGGAAGAAAGTTGATAGAAGGATCCAAAAGGTTTAAGGAGAATGTGATAAACTCTCAATCTGGCAGCCAGTATCCAGGATGTACTTCCTTGCAGGCTCCTATACAGCCATAGCATCAGTTAGAGTTCCAACAAGAAACAGACAGCACACTTGACAAAATAGAATAATTGGAAGAGGATTTATTTACAAAGAGATTACTTATAAATGTGTAGATGTAGGGAACCACAGAGAATATCACATAACCCAGGCTAGTATAAGCTAAACTCTTACCTTCCCTAGGCCCTAAAGGGCAGGAGTAGGAACTGGTTCTCAGAACCCAGAAGGACTGAGTCATGTACCACTGCCTGCCTTGAAAGGAGTGGTGGTCTTGTTGGAGGACTAAGCTAGCTCAAGGTGATCTTGTAGGTATGGAAATAGGAGAAGAAATACCTTCATTTAATTTTCCTTCCTCCCTCTGATCTCTTGCTGGTAGTTCCCACTGGCCAAACCCAACCAAAAGTCAGAGGACAAGGAAGCCCACTGACGTGGTCCATACAGTCAGCCTCCCAGAGAAGAAAGCAGGGTGGGGAAGGGTGGAAAGTGCATTTGGAGGGGCAAACAGGAAATAGCTAGCACAGCCACCAAGTGAAGATTTTGTGGACAGACTCCTCAGAGCCAGGTACAGTGCTGGCACCATCTACCGAACTGACTCCAGTGACTGGGGCGATTTTATCTTCATGCATACTCTGCTCCGTGGCTATGGGGTCAGAGGCTTTCCCATTGTAGAAACTCTTTTTTCTATTCTTTAATACTCATTCCCTTTTCAAACTTCCTCCTTCATACTTTCCTAATCTGGTATCTTTCGGTATATCATTTAGAACTATTTTGCTTGTGAGTGACAAAACAAACAAATGAATTTTAAAAAACCCTCAAATTGACTCAAGGACAAAAAGGAATTTACTGAATCATATAACTGAAAGTCCACACGGGGTGGAAATAGCTCAGCAGTAGAGTGTATTCTTAGCATGCACGAGGTGCTGGGTTCAATCCCCAGTACCTCCATTAGGAAAAAAGAAAAAAGAAACAACAACAACATAACTGAAAGTCTAGGTTACTTTGGTTTCAGGCACAACCAGGTCCAGGAACTCTAAGATGTCATTAGAAATGATCTCTCTCCATCTCTCTATGCTGCTCTCCATCACATTGGCTTCATTCTCAGGCTCCACAAATCAAAATATGCAAAATGGCTGCCAGGACTGCCAGGCCTACATCCTTAAAGGCTAATTCCCCTTTGAAAAGATAGCTTCTCTTCTCTGATAGTTCAAATAAAGGTTCTGGGTCTCTCATTGGCTTGAATTGGATCCTGTATCCAACCCTGAACCAATCTCTGTGGCCACAGGGAGAAACTTCTCTAATTGGCCATGCTTGAGTCACATGCCCACCCCTGGAGCCTGAGGTGATATCAACACACTCAGCCTGCCTGGATTGAAAGTCAGGGAGAGGTGATCCTCCTAAGGAAAACTGAAGTGATGTTACCAAAGAAGGGAGAAGGGTGTACGGATGGAAAGTGGAAGATAGAATAGATGTTCACTACATTTTGTCAGTGTCCTGTCAAATCCTACACTTACTTACGGTTGTATCTAAACTTTTAGAATAAAATCTTTTCAAAATTTTAACATTAAGATCTCCAAAGAACAGTCCTTTCACTCTATTCTGGCATTTCAGTCAGAAGAAAGGGAAGGTGGAGAGAGAGAGAAAGAAGCCACCTTGATCTACCCTACTTTGTCTTTACCAAAGAAAATTCCATAATTCAAATTTGCATTCGAGGTCTGGCTTGCATAAAACATTTTATTCCCAGAACAGAATGATACAACCTTCATAAAACAGTTAACTTGAATCATAAAAGTATTTGACATCCATCAGAACAAACAAATGAGAAGCAGGATGAGGGTGACATCTTTTCCCTCCTCTCCAATCCTCTGGCTGATGATACCATCTTGCATACAGAAAATCCTAAGGAATGTACTAAAAGATTATTATAGCTAATGAACAAGTTCACCAAGGTTGCAAGATAAAAGATCAGTATAAATAAATCAGTTGTCTTTCTCTACACTTGCAGTGAATGATTCAAAAAATGAAATTAACAAAACAATTCTATTTACAATAGCATCTAAAAAGAATAAAACACTTAGGAAAAGGTTAACAAACGAAATGTAAGACTTGTACACTGAAAACTACATGATATTGTTGAAATAAATTAAAGAACTAAATAAATGGAGAGATGTCAGTATTCATGGATTAGATTAATAATGCTAAAATGATAACACTCCCTAAATTGATCTACATATTCAATACAATCCTTTCAAAATTCCAACTTCCTTTTTTGTTCAGAAATTAACAAGGTGATCCCAAAATTCATATAGAAATGTAAGGAAGCAAGAAAAGCCAAAATATTCTTGACATTTTGGGCCAGGTAATTCTTTGTTTTGGGGACTGTCCTGTGCATTTTGGAATGTGTGCATGTTTGCATGTTTGGCCAGCATCCCTGATCTCTATCCAATAGATATCAGTAGTAGCCTCTTCAGTTTTGGAAACCAAAAGTGTCTCCAGACATTGCTAAATGTCTTCTGGGGGTCAAAATCACCCCTAATTGAGAACTACTTGTTTAGAGTATATATCTTTAACATCACAATCTACTATCAAGTTATATTATACCGCTTCAAGTATCATATATGAACTTTACCATATATGGTATGAAATGGTACACTTCCATTTCTCCTGTCTGGGCCTTTCTGTTTTTACTATCATACATTTTAGTTATTCATATAAGCCCTACAACACATTGTTATTATTTTTATTTAAACAGTGAACTATTTTTAAAAGATTTAAATAACAAAAATTTTCTCATATATTTAACCATGTAGTTACCTTTTCCAATGCTCTTTATTCCTTTGTGTAGACCCAGATTTCCAACTAGTATCATGTTAATTCTGCTTTAACAGAATTAGTTCTTTAACATGTTTTATAGTGCAGAACTGTTGGTGATGGTTTGTTTCAGTTTTCGTCTGCCTGGAAGTCTTTATTTTTGCCTTTGTTTTTCAAAAATATTTTGATGAATATAGAATTCTTGATAAACAGTGTTTTCTTTCATTTCTTTAAAGATGTTGCTTCACTGTCTTCTGGCTTGTTTCTTCAAGAAATCTGATGTCAATCTTTGTACATAACCATATTTTTCCCCTTGCTCTTTGTGAGATCTTCTCTTTATCACTATTTCTAAGCACCTTGATACTATATGCTTAGCATAGTTTTCATGTTTCTTGTGCTAGGAGTTCATTGATCTTCTTGGATCTGTGAGCTTATAGTTTTCATTAAATTTGGAAATAACTCAGCCATTATCTCTTCAAATACTTTTTCAGCTACCACTCCCATTCAATCTTCTCCTTCGGGGACTCCAAATACACACATATATTGGGTCACTTAAAATTTTCCCACAATTGACTGATAACGCTGGTCTTTTTTTCAGTCTTTTTCTATCTGTGTTTCATTTTGAATATTTTCTACTGTTATGTTGTCAAGTTCACTAATATTTTCCTGTATAATTGGTAATCTATAGTTAAGCCAATACAGTGCTTATTTCATCTCAGATATTGTAGTTTTTGTTTCTACAAGTTTGATTTGGGTCCTTTTTATATCTTCCATGTCTCTATTTTTTATGTTCAATCTCTCTCTAGTTTATTGAGCATATGAAATACATTTATAATGACTTTTTTTAAAAGGCTAGACTATTACAGATTAATGGGCAGTAGTGCATGGCCTGGCCCACTGATCAGGGACTTGGAGGTAAAAAAATTGGAAGATTACAGACAAATGAGCCTGGGATGTGGATGAACATATAACAATGGTAACAAAGTGTGAAGATATTCAGATCACATGTTAATGCTCACCAAAGAGTGTCTACCATGGAAGAGGTACTAAAAAACCAAATAAACAAAATGACTTGGTCGGTTGAAATTAGGCAGCCACTTCAACACTGGCATGTTGAGCACATGAACAAGGTGGACTTAGTGGCAGAGGTGGAGACTAAATGTGGACCCAGCAGTATGGATTCATACCTACCAAGACTGATCTAGCTACTGCCACCTCTGAATGCCCAACTTGCCAGCAAATGAGGCCAACAAGGAGCACCTGGTATGGCACCATCACTTCAGGTGTCTAATGGACCATTTGGTGACATGCTGACTACAATGAGCCACTTCTATACTAGATGTATCAGCAGTTTGTTTTCATAGCAATGGACATATATTCCAGGTATGGGTTTGCCTTTCTTAACCACAGGGTCTTGATCAATATTGCTATCTGAGAACTTACAGAGTATTTGATCAATTGGCATGACAACACATAACACTGCATTAGAGACCAGGGGATGAATTTTACAGCAAAGAAAGTATAAGAGTGGGCCTATGATGATGGGATCTACTGGTTTTGTACATATGACACCCCCCATAAAGCTGATATCCTGACAAAGTAACAGAATTGCCTGCTAAAGGATAGCTGAAGTGCCAACTCAAAGTAAATATCCTGTGAGGATAGGGGCCCTATTCTCCAGAATGCATTATATTCATTGAATCTAATATTTTTACATAGTGTGTGTCCTCAATAAGAATACATGGGTTCAGGAACAAAGGAGCGGAAGCAGGAATAGCCACACTTACCATCACCTTCAATTACACATTTGGGGGCTTTGCATTTGCCATCCCTGAAATTGTGAATCCTAGAAGGGTTAGAGGTCTTGGCCTGAAGGGAGCTCACTCTAGCCAAGAGTTTCTCAACTTTGCCTAATGACATTTTGAGCTACATAATTCCTTGTTGTAGGGCTGTCCTGTACCTTCTAGAATATTTAACAGCATCCCTGGCTTCTACCAACTAGATGCCAGTAACACACTCTTCCTAGCTGTGAGAAATAAAAATGTCTCCAGATATTGCTAAATATTCCCTAGGGGACCAAACTACCCCAAGTTGAGAACCACTGCTCCAGTCAATAAAGAAAAGAAGATTCATTTTGAACTAGAATTTGTGGCTGCCACCTGGGCATTTTGATCTCCTTGCATCCAGGGACCAGTAGGCAAGAAAAGGGGTCACCGTTTTAACTTGGTCAATAGACGCTAATTATCAGGAGGAGGTAAGGCAACTGTCATACAGTGGGATCAAAGAGGTATTGTCAGGGGAAGCAGCTGCTAGGTTGGCTTGCTACTCTGTCAGAGATTTGGCCAGTAAGGAGAAAAGCCCAAATGGATATACACAGTTTATTATTTACATAGATAGTATAAGCAAGATCAGCATAGTGTCAGCTCCCCACGTTCCTAATCTCACAGGACGACACTTGAACCATAGGGAGTCACGTAACAGACTGGTAGATCACTGTCTTGGAGGAGCCAATTCTAGACAGCAACTAAGAGGTGTTATAGCCTACAGCTATACACTAAGGACGCCGTGGTAGATAGTCTTATCCTTCACTGAAACCAAGGAGGTAGATGAAAACCTGATTCATGGCATCCTCCTGCAAGATAAGGAAGCTGGTGAGAAATAGCCTTGTGACAACTTCTCATAAGTTTACTATCTTGCCATCTTCCTGGAAGGATCATAGGGTGTTCTGCCAAAACTTAGATCGGACCAACTGAGCCTTGCCTCTGCTACATACATAGATATAAGCAAGGTTGCCAGTGTGCCACGGTTGAGCTGTTTCCCTACAGGAATGTATGTGGAACTCAGGTAATCCATTTGAATATTTATAGGTGCTACCTTGCTCAGTTATGACTGTAAATGGACAGGTACAGCAATCCTGGACTAAAAAGGACATGGTGGTGAGAAACTCAGGCCCCTCAAGGATGAAGGTTTGGGTCATACCACTAGGTAAGCCCCTGAGGCAACAGAGGTGGTAACCGAGGATGAAAGGAATTTAGAATGGATAGTAGAGGAAGGAGGTGATGACTATCTATTGTGAACTCAAGACCAACTGTTGTAGTGTTGATTGTAGTTTGTAACGCTAAACTCCTTCTAAGTTCCCCTCAGAAGGAAAAGTCATCTAGAGTTCTGTTTAATGTTTAATCTACTCCTCCAATATGTAGAGAGAAATGTATCCAAGAGGCACAAATGGTGTCTTGTGGTAGAAATACACTTCCCAGATCTCTCTTCAGCTCTGGAAAGGGCAGTCAGCAGACCATGTGTAGCTGTCAGCTGTTTCAGGATGTGCCTCAACTCTAGAGTCTCTCTTTGCCCAAGTTACACCCATTTTGGGGCAGCCCACATCCAATAACTGAGTGAGCTTGACATGGACCACTGTGACTGGCAATATTGATTTCAGAGCTCTTTGCTGGGTCATCCAAGTCTGTGTTTGGCCTGTATCATATTTTGGCTTCTTCATGGGCCCAATCCTCTGTCATCTACCTTTCACAGCTGTTGATTCCTAACAAACATCTACACTCTAATTTCATTTGCACATCTGTTTCTGGAGAACCCAAACTGTAACACCAACCATGATGTTCAGATCCAGATTTAGAGGAAACATACATCTTGGTAAATCAAAATATACTCTATATTTCATTTTTAGTGGCATAAAGTTGTTCATGATATTTCCTTATAATCCTTTTAATGTCTGCATGAATCTGTAGTGATGTCTTTTTATCTCGTTCCTGATGTTGGTAAGTTGTGTCCTACTGCTTTTTCTTCCCCTAGAATCTGGCTGGAGGTTTATCAATTTCATTGAGTTCCTTAAATACCAGTTTTTTGATTTCATTAATTTTCCTCTGCTGTTTTACTGTTTTCTACTTCATTGATTTCTGTTCTGATTTTTATTGGGTTTTTTCCTATTATTTTGGGTTTAATTTGCTCTTATGTTTTTGGTCTCAAAGTGGAAGATTAGATCATTGAATTGGGAACTTTGTTCTTTTCTAATATAAACATTTAGTTCTATAAGTTTCCAAGCATGTTTAGATTTAAACATAACATGTTTAAACATGTTTACATTTTCCTCTAAGTTTATGCTTTAGTTACACCTCAAAAATTCTAATATTTGGCGCTTTTATTTTCATTCCCTTCAAAACACTTTCTAATTTTCCTTTTGATTTCTTCCTTCACTCATGAATAATTTGGTAGTGTATTACTTAGTTTTCAGATATTTGGGGATTTCCAGGTATCTTTCTGTTATTGATTACTAATTTAATTTCATTGTGGTGAGACAACATACTTCACATTATTTAAATGATTTTAAATATATTGACTTGTTACATTGTTTTATAACTCATAATCTTGGCAAATGATCACTTGAAATATGTATTCTGATGTTTGTGGGTGTAGTGTTCTATAAATACCAATTAAGTCAAGTTAATTAATCATACTTTTCAAGTCTTCTATATGTTTATTAATTTTCTGTCTAATTGTTTAATAATTGCTCAGTTATTAAGAGAGTGGTATTGAAATCTCTGACAATAATTTGTTTGGATTTGTCTGTTTTTCCTTTCAGTTCTAAATTTTTGCTTCATGTATTCTGAACCTCTGATATTAGTTACAAAAAGATTTAGAATGCCATGTCTTTTTTATGAATTAATCTGTTTATCATTATGAAATGATTTTTTTCTTATACTTTAGCCTACTTGTGTCTTTATATTTTAGGTGGGTTTATTGTAGACTACACATAATTGGGGCTTTCATTTTTTATCCTGACAATCACTACCATTTACTGGAGTTGTTTAAACCACTTATATACAATGTGATTATTGATATGGTTGTATTCAAATCTACCATCTTGCTATTTGTTTTCTGTTGGTCCCATCTGTTCATCCCTTTCTTCTCTTTCTGTCTCCTATTTGAATTAAATGATTCTACTGTATCCCCTTTATTGACTTATTAACCATATTGCTTCATTTATTTCTTGTGTGTGTGTGTTTTTAAACATTACTTTAGGATTTCATAGTAGATATCTTTAACATATTCCTGTCTACCTTCAAGTCATATTACACCACTTCACATATATATAGGAGGAGCTTTACAACAACTAGGTTCCATTTCATCTTTGTGCTATTATCATACATTTTTCTTCTACATATGTTATAAATACCACACTATATTGTTATTATGTTTGCTTTATTCAGTTACCTTTTTCTGTTTGCAACATGACCTTTAATAAGCTGAATAGTATTATGTACTACCCAAATTTGTTTAACTAATTTCAAATTGTGCATTAAGGTTGTTATCTATTTTTCTTTGATATTAAAAATGTACAATGAACATTCTTGTGCTAAAAATCCCTTTGCACACTTCTGATTATTTCTTTATGACAGTTTTTTTGTGGCAAAAAATACAACATAAAATTTACCATCTTAACCATTTTTAAGTGTATAGTTTAGTAGTGTTCAGGAAATTCACATTCTTGTGAAACATATCTCCAAAACTTTTTCATCTTGCAAATCTGAAACTATTTCTGCACTCTCTATTTTATTTCATTGGTCTATTTGTCTGTCTTTATGCCAGTACCACACTGTTTTGATTATTGTAGCTTTGTATAAGTTTTGAAATCAGAAGTGTGAGTCCTCCAGTTTTGTTCTTCTTTTTCAAGATTGTTTTGATTATTTAGAGTCCCTTGAGATTCCAGATGAATTTTTCTATATCTGCAAAAACAAAAGTTCAATGGGATTTTGACCAGGATTGCATTGAATCTGTAAATTGCTTTGGGTAGTATGGACATCTTAACAATATTAAGTTTTCCAATCCATGAACATAAGATGTCATTCCATTTATTCATGTCTTCTTTAATTTCTTTCCACAATGTTTTTGTAGTTTTCAGCAAACAAGTCGTTCACCTCCTTGGTTAGGTTTAGTCCTAAGTATTTTACTTTTTCTATGCTTTTGTAAATAAAAATGTTTTCTTAAGTTCTTTTTCAGATTGTTCATTGTTAGTGCATAGAAATGCAACTGATTTTCATGTGTTGATTTCATATCCTGCAACTTCACTGAATTCATTTATTAGAGCTAATATTTTGTATGTATGGAGTATTCATGGTTTTCTACTTATTAGATCATGTCATCTGCAAACAGATAATTTTACTTCTTCCTTTACAACTTGGATGCCTATTATTTCTTTTTCTTACCTAATAGCTCTGGCTAGGACTTCCAATACTATGTTGAAAGAAGTGGTGAGAGCAGGTATCCTTGTTTTATTCCTTTGGTATCAGGATTATGCTGGCTTCATAGAATGAGCTTGGAAGTGTTCCCTCCTCATCAATTTTTTGGAAAAGTTTCAGGATTGTTATTAGTTCCTTTTTAAACGTTCGTTAAAATTCTCCAGGGAAGCCATCTGGTCCTGGGCTTTTCACTGTTGGGAGATTTTTAACTATCAATTTAATCTACTTACTTGTTATTTGTTCAGATTTTCTATTTCTTCATGATTCAGTCTTGCTAAGTTGTGTGTTTCTAGGAATTCATCCATTTCTTCTAGGTTATAAATTTGTTGGTAAACAATTGTTCATAGTACTCTGTTATAATCCTTTTTATTTATATGACATTGGTTGTAATATCACCTTTCATTTCTGATTTTAGTTATTTGAATTTTCTCTCTTTTTTCTTAATCTAGTTAAGAATGTGTCGATTTTGTCAATCTTTTAAAAAAATCTCTTAGTTTTTAACTTATTTTTAAATGTTTTTCTATGCTCTTTCATTTATCTCTTCTCTATGTTATTTCCTTACTTCTGCTAGCTTCGGATTTAGCTTGTTCTTTTTTTCTAGTTTCTTGGGGTGTAAAGTTAGGTTATTTATTTGAGATCTTTCTCCTTTTAAGGTACACATTTACAGTTATAGAGAGCATCTTTATGACAGGTATTTAAAATTTTTTGTCAGGCAACTCATAAATCTGTGTTTCTTACAGGGTCAATGTCTAGAGTTTTATGTTGTTCCTTTGATGGGGCCATGTTTCCCTGTTTATCTGTATACCTTGTAACTTTTTGCTGGGATTTGGGCATTTGAAAAACAACCACTTCTTCCAATCTTTAAGTGTTAGCTGGAAAATCTTCACCAACCATCCCTGCTGGAGGTTCTAGGACCCGGGAAATCTTTTCTGATTTCTTGCTCCCCCTGGTGTCTGCCTGTAGAACTACAGCTCTAACATGCTCTCTATTTTCAGTGGCTTCCAAAATCTGGTGCTGGTGCCATCAGTGTCTTGAATCAGGCAAGACAGAAACTAGTCCCTACGGCAGTCCCAGACAAATCAGAATGTTGGCCATATGGTCCATTTTTATTCCTTCTGGAGGGAGGATCTCCAGGATGGAGGGTTTCCTTCTGATTATTCTGTACTATGGTGCACTGGGGAGTGACATGAATGGGTGAACCAAAATGCCACTAATTTTCCTACCCCTTTCACTGGAATCCCTTTGGTTTTACAAGGGCCTAGTTGCTGTAGCTTCTCAACTGGTCTCTAGAGTTCTCACAGAGATATTCTGGTCTAAGTATTGTTAACTTGGTGTCTTTGTTGGGAAAGGAGGGCCTGTAGCTTCCTAGTCCACCATCTTGTTCCTTTTGTCCATTTTTTTAATCACGTTTTTTAAAAATCATTCAGTTGTAGGAGTTAATTATATACTCTGCATATTAATCTGTTATCAGATACATGATTTATAAATATTTCTCCCTTTCCACAGGGGTTGCTTTTCACTCTGTTGATTGTGCCACAGGGGTGCTATGGGTGATTTTCCCTATAACTCTGAGGATCAGGGTCTTTGTTGTGGCATAGGCAGCAGCAGCAACAGCAAAAAAGGCATTTTGTAGGGTCCTAGTGAGCTCTCTGCCTTTAAGAATGTGAATTCAATAATTAAAATATTCAAATAGTAACTCCTTTTCACATAGTGAATGATCTTCCTCCACAGGAGCAACCACCCAATAGGCCTGTATATTGCACAGGGGGTAGTCTTTTTCCCATGAGTGCTCTATAGAACAGTAGGTACTGTCTGGTTGAGACACACAACTAAATGGTCTCTTTCCCCTGAGCCTTACGTTAGTCACAACTTATGCTGGAATCAAGACAGATGATTCATTCTAAGACACACAGGTAGGTCTGGGCCAAGACACAACCCAGGGTCATTTTAAGAAGGGCCCTGATCCTATCCTCCTGTCCCTAAATACTAATTAATTATCAAAACTTCTGATTCAAGTCAGTTAAATCTATAACAGAGGCTCAGTAGGACTCAGCAAATGCAGCACAACGCAGCACAACGCAGCACAACGCAGCACAACTCAAAGGGCAAGCTAACCAGCAGGAATCAGAGTCAGTTAGCAAGTCAAAACAAGAGAGACAGACCTCCCTGGTGGTGGTGATCATTGTCTGAGCATCCTGCTCACAGTAGTAATTGTGGACACCCTACAGAAACCCGATGGACTCTCACCCCAAATTTCATTTTAATATCAAGACTGACACATATATAGAGGATATGAAAAGTTTATTGCTTACATAATGAGGCATTCTTAGCAACCAGGGCAGGCATCCCAATCTGATCTGAAATGACTTGAGAGAGCAAGGAAAGAAGACTGGCTTGGAATTTTTATGGCGGTCAGGGAGTGGGCTGCAGTGAAGGTTCCTGTGCATGGGATGAGGCCTGAGTGGTTTGAATCTATGGCTAGTGCCAAAGAAAGGAGAACCCAGGCTTCCTGATCACCTTGCTAAGATGTGGGGCAGAAAGAGAAGAGGGAGGGTGAAGCTTAAATGCTGTCAGCAGTCAAACACTAAAAAAGGCATTTGACTTTATTAGAGCATACTTCTGGTGGCAGTGTGAAAAAGTGAGAGACCTTGGGTCCCTGATGAGTTTATTCATCCTCTCAAAAGACCTTGGAACCACCTCCTCCAGACTTCTAGTGTTGCTGAATAATTCAATGTCTTCATGGTTGAGGCTATTTTTAATTAGGTCGTCTGTTACTTATAGTCAAAATAATTCTGAACTGATATAATGTTGAAGATATAATCCATTACTATCATTTTGGATATATTCAGGGAATACAAAGGTGGTTCAATATAAATAAATTTATACTTATAACTCATAACAAAATGAACAAAAGACGAATATCATAAGGCACATTAATAATATACTTTAAATGCTTTCATAAATTCTAGTAACTATCCCTAATAAAAACACAAAGCAAAAAAGGAATAGAAAGCACCTACCTAAAGGCTCCTTACTAAAAACTAACAACAAATATTCTAAAGAATGCAACACTAAAAACGTTTCCAAGATAGCCAAGAATTACACAGGTATGCGATTACAATTATTATTCTACATATTCTTAAATATTGTAATAAGTGCAATAAAGGAATAAAATGATTTATCATAATAAATACTGACAAAAGAATCATAACTTTTTATGGTGTGAGTGTATACCCAGAAAATCCAAGAGACACTAATAAATACTAATACAATAAATAACATCGTCAAGGTTGCTGGATACAAAGTAAATATAAAAAAGTTAAATTTTCTTTATAGTAGGAATAAATGGGGATAAATAGAAATGGGGAAATACCTGATTCACCAAAATGACTTAAATTATAAAATACTTCATGTGGTAGGTTTGCAATGGGTTAATTTATTTAGGTTCAACTACATTTTCCATTATTGCCTTTCCTTTATGTTTCCAGTTAGGGTGGGACACAAGAGAGATTATTGTGGAAGACTTGGAGGACTGAAGGGAAGCAGTAGACATTTTGTACTTTGAACACATTGCTGTTTTTCTGCTGATTCATCTCATCGGCACAAGGCAGAAACAGGGTTTGGAACTGCCCTACCTTCCCCTGGATTCTCCTTTAACTCCTCTCACTCCTGGACCATGTGTGTGAGTTTAGTTCTGTGACAAAGTTTCTTGGCTTCTGTAGGATACCTGTCTTATCAGGTCAGAGGAAACAAGAACAGACGCAGGTTTCTGTTCATCCTTGGGGGCACTAGCTCATTTTCTTCTGTGGTGCGGAATATACATCTTTAACTTGCAATATGTATCTTTAATTTATCATAATACTTTTAAGAGTTATTATACTACTTCATATATAGTGCAAGAATCTCACAACAAGGATATTAACCAAAAGTAACATATAAATGTTAGTACAATCTCTTTGCAGTTATACTTATAAATGAGATGGGTCAATAGCATTCTTTTCAGTAATATACCTTTCTCATTGGACATTATATTATAATGGCTATACAAAATGATCTGCAGAGCTTTTCATATTTTTCTATGGCTGAAAAGGCATTAATCATAATTACCTGATTTTAAGGGTTAAATAGGGATTAACACAGCATCATTTTTGTGTTTTTAATAACTGACTACACTGTAACTATTCTTCTCTAAATTGGAGTGGCTCAAGACTCAGTACTTTGTTTTCTACTCTCCTGTCTCCCTAGGGGAGTTCACTCAACTCCATGGTTGTTAAATATCAACAATTCACTATTGACTTCCAAATCTATATTTCCAATCCAATTTTTCCTCTGTGCTCCAGACCTGTGTATCCCAGAAGGCCTGCTTGATAGCTCCACTCTGGTCACTAAATGACATCACAGACCACATCTCTGAAACAGTACTCTTGATTTTTCCTTTCTTCCCCAAGTCTTCTCTATCTCAGAAATGATACCATCATCTGCCCAATTGTTCAAGCCTAAAAACCAGGGGTCATCCTTGTCTCCTTTCATTCTTTCAGTCTTTACAACTCCCATTCAAACAATCTATAATACCTGTCAATTTTACTTTCAGGATGTATTCTCAATCTCTCTCCCTATGTCTATGGCTACTAACACCACTTTAGATCAAGCCTAATCATGATGTTTTTTCTTGCTTGGTCAACTGCAACAGCTTCCAAACTGTTATCCCTGTTAATACACTCCATCCCATATAGTCTCTATTCTCTGCAACTTCCAAGTAAAACTTTTCAGATCTGATTACACCACCACCAGAAACTACAATGTCGCCCCCTCAAACCTAGAATAAAATTCAATCTTCTTAATATTGCTTCTGAGAAAATATTTGCAAATGATGCAACTGAACAGGACTTAACTTCCAGAATATACAAATAGCTCATCCAACTCAATAACAGAAAACCAAACAACCCAATCAAAAAATGGGCAGATAACCTAAACAGACATTTCTCCAATGAAGACATACATATGGCCAATAGGCACATGAAAAGATGCTCAATATTGCTAATTATCAGAGAAATGCAAATCAAAACTACAATGAGGTATCACCTCACCCTGGTCAGAATGACCACCATTAAAAAGTCCATAAACAATAAATGCCAGAAAGGGTGTGCAGAAAAGGGAACCCTCCCACACTGTTGGTGAGAATGTAAATTGGTGCAGCCACTATGGAAAACAGTACAGAGCTTCCTTCAAAAACTAAATATAGAGTTACCTTATGATCTAGCAATCCTACTCCTGTGCACATATGCAGAGAAAACTCTAATTGGAAAAGATACATGCACCCCAATGTATATAGCATCACTATTTACAATAGCCAAGACATGGAAGCAACCTATGTCCTTCAATAGATGACTGGATAAAGAAGATGTGGTATATATACACAATGGAATACTACTCAGCCATAAAAAAGAATGAAATGATGCCATTTGCAGCAACATGGATGGATCTAAAGATTGTCATACTAAGTGAAGTAAGTCAGACAAAGACAAATAATACAGTATCACTTATCTGTGGAATCTAAAAAAATGAGACAAATGAACTTACAAAACAGAAACGGACCCACAGGCATAGAAAACAAACTTATGGTTACCAAAGGGGAAGGTGGGGAGGGATCATTTAGGAATTTGGGGTTAGCAGATACACGCTACTATATGCAAAACAGATAAACAACAAGATCCCACTGTATAACACAGGGAACTATATTCAATATCTTGCAATCTACAATGGAAAAGAAACTGAAAAAGAATATATATATATATATCTCCAAATTACTATGCTGTACACCAGAAACTAACACAACACTGTAAATCAAGTATACTATAATTAAAAAAAATATTGCTTCTGAAGCCATGCAAGATGACACTTTTATCTGTTTCTGACATCATCTCCTTCTATTCCCTTCCTAACCTACCATGCTTTTGCCACACTGGAATCTTTCCTATTCCTTGAACATTTGAAGCTTTTCTTTTTTAATTTTTAAAATTTATTTATCTTTTCGGGGGAAGTAATTAGGTTTACTTATTTATTTCTTTTTAGAGGAGGTACTGGGGATTAAACCCAGGACCTTGTGTATGCTAAGCATGTGGTTTGCCATTTGAGCTATACCCTCCCCCACTGATTTGAAGCTTTTCTACACAACTATTGCCACTGGAATTCTAGGTCTCAGCTCAAATGTCACTTTCTCATAAAGACCTTCCCTAAATTCCTTATTTACAGGGGAAAATCTCAAACCCCTGTGTAGAGGGACATCCCTATCTCTCACATCAACTTATACAGTAACTTGATAGCACATATCACAATTTATCATTGCCTTGCTTATCAATTTACTTTTTCATTTATTATTCCACCAATGGGATACTTTTCAATATTTAATATTTTTCACTGCTTTCTGCCAAGTGAATCTACTATGTGTTCAATAATTACATATCAATGGAAGAAAATGTATTGATCTGATGTTTATGATAGATGTCTAAGTTGGAACTACTTAGATTTGTGATATAGGTAGTATTTAAAATTATGGGAGTGGGATCAGGCCAAAATGGCAGACTAGAAAGACCCTGAGCTCACCTCCTGTCACTGGCACACCAAGACTACCATCATTTACAGAACACCTATCAATGAAAAATACCAGTACCTACAAGAAAAGATCTTCTACAACTAAAGATATAAAGAAGAAACCACAACAAGATGGGTAGGAGGGGCGGAGTCACATATAGTCAAGGCCCATACCCCCAGGTGGATAACCCACAAACAGGAGGATATTACAATTTCAGAGTTTCTCTCCAAGGAGAGAGGGGTCTGAGTCCCGTATCGGTCTTCCCAGCCCAGGGGTACTGCATCAGGAAGCCAAATCTCTGAACACCTGCAGGGCTTACTTTTGGGACAGCCAGAGGGCTGTGGGAAAATAGAGATTCTACTCTTAAAGGGTGCACCCAAAATCTCACATGCTCCAGGACCCAGGGCAGAACCAGTAATTTGAAAGGAGGTTGGGTCAGACCTACCTGCTGATCTGGAGAATCTTCCAGAGCAGCAAAAGGCAACTACAGCTCACCCTGAGGACATGGACACTGGTGGCAGCCATTTCTGGAAGCTCTTCCTACCACATGAACTCTGGTGCTGGCAAGACCCATTTTGGAATCCTCCCTCTAGCTCATTAGCCTCAGGACCCAGCCCTTTCCATATCCACCAACCTGTAGGCACCAGTACTGGGACACTTCAGTCCAAGCAACTGACTGGGAGGGGGCACAGTTCTACCCACTAGCAGACAGGTTGCCTTAAGACCCCTGAGCCCACGGCCACCCCTGGACACGGCCCTGTCCACCAGAGGGTCCAGGAGCAGGCCCCACACACCAATGCGCCTGTGCTTGATCTGGGACCCCCAGGGTCTCACAACCAGAGATCCTGGGACCCAGTTCCACCCAACAGTGGGCAGACACCAACCCCTGAATCCCAGGCCCTGCCCACCAGTGAGCCTGCTCAAGCCCTAGGACTGCCTCACCCATAAGCAAGTGGACACCAGCCCCATGAAAACTGCAGCCCCACAGCCTGTGGACCCAATTCACTCACAAGCAGGCCAGGTCCAGCCCTAGGACCAGCTGGGCCCTGGCCTCGCCTACCAGCAAGCCTCCTCTAGCTGTGGAACAAGCTTCACCCATCAGGGGGCAGACACCAGACCCCAGAAAACCACAACCCTGCAGCCTACAGATCCAGATCACCCACCAGCAGGCCAACACCAGCCCTGGGAATGGCCATAAGTAGGTCAACACAAGCTTCAAGACACCCGAGGTCCCACTGCCAGCTGTGTCAAGAACCAGTTCTGGGACCCCTGGGCCCTGCAGTCAGAGCCCAGGTCCTGGCTCTGCCCACTCTGCCCACCAGCAGGCTGGCACTAGCCCCAGGATCTGGTTTCATGCACCAGTTGGCAGTCACCAGCTCTGGGATCTCCTGGACCCTGACTACACCAGTGAGCCAGCACTAGCCCCAGGAGCCACCACAGTTTTGCAGCCAGCTGCTTTGTGATTCAGCCCCACCAAGCAAAGGTCAGCAGCCTCCACAAAAGGCAAGGCCTGGAGCCAACTGGATCAGGGGCCAACTGAGTCTACCAGACTGCCCTCAGTAGTCAGCCTGCCACAACAGAAGGATCCAAGTAGCCCACATAGGGGGCACCCCTGGAACATGTAACTCTAGTGATCAGAGGAGAGTGTGCTGCTGGGACACATAAGACATCTACAAAAGACCACTTCTCCAAGGCAAGGAAATATAATCAACTTACCAGATACATCAAAAAAAAAAAAAAAAACCCCAGCAAGTTAGGCAAAATAAGCAACAGAGGAATATGCTCCAAATGAAGGAAAAAGATAAAACCACATAAGTAGAGAAGGCCAATCTACCTGAGAAAGAGTTCAAGGTAATGATCATTAAGATGATGAAAGAACTTGGGAAGAGAATGGATGAACAGAGTGAGAAGATGGAAGTTTTTAACAAAGAGTTAGAAAATATAAAGAACAACCAAACAGAGATGAAGAATACAATAACTGAAATTAAAAAAACACTAGAAGTAATCAACAGTAGACTAAATGATACAGAGGAAAGGATCAGTGAGCTGGAAGACAGTGTATGGAAATCCCTGAAGATGAACAGAAAAAAGAATAAAAAGAAATGACTACAGTTTAAGAGACCTCTGAGACAGCATTACTGTTTGCAGGAGACATGATAGTATACATAGAAAATCCTGAAGATGTCACCAAAAAATTATAGCTCATCAATGAATTCAGTAAAGTTGCAGGATGAAAAATTAATATATAGAAATCTATTGCATTTCTCTACACTAACAACATACTATCAGAAAGAAATTAAGGAAATAATCCCACTTACAACCACATCGAAAAGAATAAAATACCTAGGGATAAATTTACATAAGAAGGTAAAAGACCTGTACTTGGAAAACTATAAGACACTGATAAAAGAAACTGAAGACAATACAAGTGGATGGAAAGATATACCTGTTCGTGGATTCATAAGAATTAATATTGTTAAAATGATCATACTACTCAAGGCAATCTACAGATTCAATGCAATCCCCATCAAAATACCAATGGCATTTTCCACAGAACTAGAACAAATCATTTAAAAATTTGCATGAAAACACAAAAGACCCCGAATAGCCAAAACAATCTTGAGAAAGAAGAACAGAACTGGAGGTATCATGCTCCCTGACTTCAGACTATGCTACAAAGCTACAATAATCAAAACAGTGTGGTACAGGCACAAAAACAGACACATAGATCAATGGAACAGAATAGAGAGCTCAGAAATAAACCCATGCACTTATGGTCAATAAATCTACAACAAAGGAGGTAAGACTATACAATGGAGAAAAGAGTCTCTTCAATAAGTGGTGCTGAGAACACTGGACAGCTACCTGCAAAACAATGAGATTAGAACATTTTCTCACATGATATACAAAAATAAACTCAAAACGAATTGGGATCTGAACCATAAAACTAGATGAAAATATAGGTGGAACACTCTTTGACATGAATTGTAGCAATTTTATTTTGTGTCTGTCTCCTAATGCAAAGGAAACAAAAGCAAAAATAAACAAATGGGATCTAATTAAACTTAAAAGCTTTTGCACAGCAAAGGAAACCATCAACAAAACAAAAAGACAACCAACTGAATGGAAAAAAATTTGCAAATTATATGACCGATAGGGGTTTAATATCCGAAATATATAAACAGTTCATACAAATCAATATCAAAAACAAACAACCTGATTGAAAAATGGGCAGAAGACCCGAAGAGACATTTTTCCAAAGAAGACATACGGGTGGCAAACAGGCACATGAAAAGATGCTCAACATTGTTAATCATCAGGGAAATGCAAATCAAAACCACAATGAGATATCACTTCACACCTGTCAGAATAGCTAACATCAAAAAGAACACAAATAACAAATGTTGGTGAGGATGTGGAGAAAAAGAAATCCTCGTACACTGTTGGCGGAAATGTAAATTGATGCAGCCACTGCAGAAAACAGTATTGAGGTTCCTCAAAAAACTAAAAATAGAACTACCATATGATCCAACGATTCCACTTTTTGGTATATATCAGAAGAAAATTTTTAAAAAATTAATTTGAAAAGATACAAGCACCCCAATGTTCACAGCAGCATTATTTACAATAGCCAAAATATGTAAGCAACCTGTGTCCATCAACAAATGGATAAAGATATGATATATATGTATATGTATGTGTGCATAATACTGTAAATCAACTGCATCTCATTAAAAATATTTATATAATAGTAAATGAATAAATAAATAATAAATAAATAAAACCAGACAGGATCTGGGGCTGTGATTGGGCATAGACTGTTAAAATTATCACCCCACCAACACCACTATTTGACTTCTATTAGCAGCAACTATCTAATCATTATAAGAACTAATGTTATTCTAAACACTTTATACAGACTACTATATTTAACCTTCACAACTCTATAAGGTAGGTTCTATCTTTATTCTCATTTTACAGCTGATGGAATTGAAGCCAGAGAAAAAATAAAAATCAAATAAAATTATGGGAGTGAATAAGCTCATCCAAGGAGAACATATAGAATGAAAAGAGGAGAGGTCAGAAAATAAAACTGAGAAAACACTAACTATGGGGCTGTGGGCAGAAGAAGAACAAATAGTTCACAGAAACAGAAAGATAAGCCAGAGGGATAGGAGGAACACCCACAGAATTTGATGCTACAGAAACCAAGACAGGATGCAGTCTCAAAGAGGGAATGATGGAGAGACTCAGACCCTACTGAAGAATCACGTGAAAACTAACTTTCAAAGTATCCACTCGCTTTTGCACCGAAGTATCACTGGTGACCTTATCAGAGAATTTTCACTCAAGTTTTAGGGCGTGAAAACCAAAATGCAGCAGACTGAATAGTGAAGGGAGCACAATGAAATGGCCATAGTGTAGGCTATTATCTAATGAGAAGAGAGAAAGGCCAGGACATAGGTTAGAGGGAGGAAATTATTCCAAGTACAGAGGGAACCTGAACAGGTTTACCATCTGGGAGAAAAATATCAAGTAGCACAGGAGGGGATGGGGGCAGAGATACAGGAAACACAGGGGGAATAAGATGTAGTGAAGTCCCGGAGAAAACGAAATAGGAGGGACCCATCTAGAGCACGAAGACAGGATTTAGCAAGGAAAACTGAGGGACTTGTCTCAGTCACTTGATTTTGTTGATTACAGGAACTCCAAAGTCATCTGCTTAGGATGAGAAGGGAAGAGGGCAGACAGCTTGATACCATATAGAAAGTTTGATATAGTAGCTCCGAGTTATGCAAGCAAGAGATGAACCAAAAAGAGCCCCCCATACACCCACTCACCAGATTCCCAGGTTTCAAATGTGTTCCGCGTATCCAAGTGCCGTCCTTCAGAAGCTCTTCGAAATAATCATTTGGGGGCGCACAGCAGTCCCTGGCACAGTCACCCGGCCAGCCTGCCCTGTAGGTGGCGTGGTGCCTAGGAAGGTGCGTCCTAGTTGGAGCCAGGAGCAGTCACCCAACTTGCTCGCCGAACAGGGGGCGCTCAGCCGAGTAAGTTTGCTCCCAACATGCCTTGCGGCGAGAGTGGGGGCCCGCATTTCTGACGCGCTACCGCGTCGTCCGGCGGGGTTTCGTGTGGTGATCGGGTCGCTTCGCTCCTTGTTAGGAGAGCGCGTGGGTGAGAGGGAAAGGCTGCCGAGGAGGAGGCCAGGACTGAGCTAGGACTGAAGGAGGACTGAGTGAGGAGCGGAGAGGCGGATCCATTGGCGGCCACCGCTCACCACAGCAGCGGCGGCGGCTCTGCCGACTAGGCCGCGGCGGCCATGGCCGTGGACTTCCGGGACTCCAGGAGCGGTTTTCGCCACAACGAGGTGGTCATGTTCATCAACGAAGAGGTGCTCAGTAACGGCGGCGGTCCAGACTTCTACTCGACCTTCCGCTCGCGGCCCTGGAACGAGATCGAGGATGAGCTGCAGTCCATCCTGGCCGACCTGCAGGTGCCGCCGGCCGTCAAGAGGGCCTGCGTCTGGAGCGCGCTGGCCCTGAGTGTGCGTGTGGCCACGAGGCAGCGGGAGCAGCAGGCCCGCCGAGTCCGGCGGCTGCAGGAGCAGGTTGGGGAGCGCGAGACGGCCGCCTGGGCTCTGGCCTCCCAGCTGCAGCGGCTGCGCGAGGAGCACGAGGAGGTGGCCAAGCAGTTGCATTGCACACGCAACGACCTGCAGCAGGCGATGACCGAGCGCGAGGAGCTGCGTGGGCAGCTGCTCCAGGCAGAGAGGCAGCCCCAGGAGGTCGTACCCGGATCTCGAGCCCAGCACTTCAGGGCTGAAGCGTGGCCTCTGACCACTGAGGAGCGAAACAAGCTGCTGGTGGCGACATCACAGCGTAGGCAGATGGAGGAGGTCCAGAGGGAAGCCCAGAATGTCTCGACGGGCGGTTTGCTTTACATGCCGGGACCCCCGAATCCCTGGTCCCAGGTGGCTCAGCCCCCTCTGCCCATGCCATTCTCCATGCCATTCCCATACCCACCACCTCCCCCACCTACGGTGGTCTCAGAAGTGGAAACAGTGGCAGCGGCGGCGGCGGCAGCAACAGCAGCGGCATTCCCACCCCAGATGCCTGCTGGGGGCACCTACCCACCTGGCAAGTGGCCTGCAGTTGTGTCCCAAGAGGAGGTAGCCCTGCAGCGGGACCCGAGGATCGAAGGCCAACAAGAAGGTCCTGTGAGGCCCTGCTTCATAAATCTGTCAGGGCAGAGCTGGAGCCAAGAAGACCCAACCAAGCGACAACCTCAGGAACAGATGCCGAGGCCACTCAAAGGTAAGAAAGCCTTAAAGCCCTAGCAAGACGAGAAACCTGCCCCAGATCTCAGGAGGAGAGATTGGGACTGCCTATGGTATAGAATGTGACTAATTTTTCCTGACATTTGGCTTGTAATAAATACAAGAAAATCTGGATACTAAATGAGGTGGGAAGCCGTAACCCAAAGCAAGCTCCTCACTGAATTCAGGGATGTAGAAAAAGAATGGAGGCATATTCCAAAGAGAAATCAATTTCTGGATGCCCCCTTATGATTAAAAACTCTTTTATTTACATCATAGAAAATTTGAAAATCTGTCAAAATTTTTCATTATCCTACCATCGAGCAATAACCATTTTTAACACATTAATATATCTATTTCTACATATGGATCTTCCCCGTTTCATATTATACATGTGTATGAGTGTATATAATATGCATTGTTTTAAAGAAAGAGAAGATTCTATTGAATATGTTAATTAATCTTTTAAAGGAAAACTTCTCCCAAATGCATTTAAGTTCACAGGTGGTGGACTCTGGACGGATGCTACCGATTGGTTGACACCCTACAGAGGCTGAAATGAAACATTCTCTTTTTCTCCTTTCTGTATTTTCCTAACTTCCTCTCTCCCATAATACCAGGTCTTTGAGAATACCCAGGCTTTTAGAACATAAGATACATTTTATTCTAGAAACACTTTTCCTTGAGAATGCAATTGTTATGCTGTATACCACAGCAATGTTCATACTTGTTTCTTGATTTGTTTTTATAATGTTCATTGATGAGGGCCTGTTCTTTGTGTCTCTAAGCTGCAGGAACTTCATGTGAAGCTGAAGGTCCAGGTCCCAGTGTGCGAATCCTCATTAAATACCCTTCTGGCTCTCAGCAGCCTCTACCTCAGTGAGATCTCAGCTGGCTGGAGCTAAAGCGTATAAAGGAATCAGGGAAGAGGAGACATGCTGGCACACATCTTGGAACAAGGGAGGGCAGACAGATTTTGTTAAACGTAATCCTTCTGTTGGGGAAAAAGGGTTGACGTAGCAGAGTTTCAAAGGGGGTCGGGAGGGTTGTATTAAATTTAGGGGTTATCACAAGTTTGTAAAATTGCATTCATTAATTCATTCAACAAGTGGTTATTAATTATCTAGTATGTGCTAGGAACTACTGTTATATGTTATCATCTGATGCACACATTATAACCCAAGTGGGTGACTTTGGTTAGATGACAGGAGAGAGCCTAACTTGGGATACAGATTATGTCAGTAGTGACTTCTTTGCCTTGTACATAGTGTGGCTTTGGGATAAATCCAATTGAAATAAAGTCAAGGTCTGTTTCTAAGATTCTGGGGGCAATGTCAAAGAGACCGTCATGGAGGGACTTGAATGACTAAACTGTTCATCACATTAATCCCAATGGAAATGAATGGGCAGGGGCAAGTATTGGCAAAGTGGCCTCACAAAAGTACAGGCAGGACTTCTCTGATACTCCTGCTGATTTCCTCCCCTGCGAGGAACAGCTATTTTCCTGGTTGTCTGAAAGACCTCTGGGTTGTCTTTAAGAAAGACTTCGTTTGGGAGAGTGTTGGCTACACACTCAAGCCCTCAGCCTCAGTCTGCCCCCAGCCCCAGCCCCAGCCCCTTTCCAGTCAAAAGTGGGTGAAGAATAAAATAAAATAGTTTCCAAGGACAGGCATCATGCTATGGATGGTGTTTCCCTTGGGAGGACGTACTGGATTAAAATTAGAACTAGATAGGGACAAGCACTCTTGGGAATGCCCCGGGCCCCTTCTCTACCACTTGGTGTGTTCTCTGCAGGCTCTGCTCCACTGAGGCAGCTGCTGCAAGCAGTGGGGAGCCAGGGTGGAGCCCAGAGCGTGGGAAGTTAGATCAGCCTCCAATCTGAACAAACAGTGTTCTTCAGTTCCCCCAGGAGATCCCAGTTTACCAAGTTCCACCTTTGTCAGAGGTTTTCTGATTCTTACTAGTAATAAAGTGTGCACAGCTGCCATATCCTGCAGCGCTGAGCACCCGGGCGGGGGCGAAACCTGCATCTGCACCTAAGGGCTTAGCAGCCTCAAAGGCCAGACAGAGGCTTGTCTACAGCCCGAGGCAGATAGGATCCTTCCGTCCTGGTTCCTCAGAGAACGTGCTCTGCCAAGACAAACAAGGAGCTGGGTTTTGGCCCGGAGCAGGGACGGGGCTGTTCCTCGGTCTTCCCTGAGCACACCTACGGAGCACGCAGCAGCACAGAGCTGTGGAGCGACCTGACCAGTGCGGGGAGAGGGTGGGCGGCCCCCCGCCTGTCGGGCAGGAACGCAGCCCCTGATCGTGGTGCTGGGAGGGGGTGCGACCTGCCCTCCTACCTGGCCAGTCTGCAACATCTGACTGCAGCATCGGGAGGGGCAGTGACCCGCTCGCCCACAGCAAAGGAGAGCTGCACCTGATCCAATGTTGGGAGGGAGCACGAGCTGCATGCTGACAGGCACTGGGAGCAGCACAGACGAAGGTGCCAAGGGAGGGCTTCTGGAAACAGTAAGCTGAGCTTCCAAAACAGGGCGAAGACAGAAAGACTTCACATTAAGAGCATACAGTCTCCAGGAGAACACCCCCCCTTTTTTTTTAAATCTGTTTTTACCTGTTCTATTTTCTATTACCCTTTTAATTTTTACTTCTTAAAACAATTATATATACTCCCAGTTTTAATCCCTTTTAAATTTTTTAAAAATATTTTTATTATTATTTTTTTTAAAAATCCATGTCATTTCATTTTTATTTCTCTTGGTTTTGATGTTCCGTTACTGATTATACACAGGTTTCAAATACATTTTTTCCCTCTTTTCTCCCATTTAAAAGGTTTTTAAAAGATGTCTCAACCAGATTGCTATTCTGCTTCAACTTGCTCTTCTATTATTCATTATACAGTTTTCAAACCCTTTTTTCTCCCTTCTTTTAAAATTCTCTCTCTCTTTTTTTTAAGTGTTATTCCTACATAGGCATTAGATAGATAAATAAATAAACTCCATAAGGACCACAATAGATAACTGATACTCCATAAACCACAGTGCCAGAGAGGTATGAGCAAGATGAAGAAGCAGAGAAACCATTCCCAAATTTTTTGTTTTTGGTAGGATGGGTTTGAGATCATGTTACTATCAGTTTAATAAAAACAGTTATAGTAATGGGCTAATAGACTTACCAAGAAGGGTAACCACAAGCCAAAAACTTACAAGGGAGTCACAAAAACTAAATAAAATCCATGATTAAAAAAAAAAGAAAAAAAAGAAAATAGATATAGACTAAAGAGCATAATAAGAAAATGACTTAGAAGTAGATTGCATCTTTATCTCTTAATAGTGGCCTTGTGTGAGGGTCAGCATAGCATAGCTGTTAAGAACATGGACTTTAGACTGAGTTTGAATCTTGCCACATGGTGACTTACCGTCTGTGTAACCCTTGGCAAACTCCTTAACTTTTCTGTGCCATAATTTTGCTTATATGAAAAATAGAGATGATAATAGTTATGCGTACCTCACAGGACTGTCATGAGGATTACGAATTAGTATTTGTAAGCACTATGCAAATGTAAAATTAAACATAAGTATCGTTCTTCCAAATGTAGACTCTCACTAATTCATATACATGATGTATATCAAATAGTTGTTTCTTCAACTCAAAGTGTCTACGTAAAACCCCACATTATTAGATAATTAATAAATTAGATGAAAATTCAAGTAAAAAAAAATCCATGATAATACAAAGGAAAATTACCAAACCACAAAAGGAAGAAGAAAGGAACAAAGAGGAAATACCAAATCAACTGCAAAGTTAAGTTCAAAATGGCAATAAACACACATCTATTATTAATTACTGTAAATGTTAATGGACTAAATGCTCCAGTCAAAAGACATAGAGTGGGGGGGACGGAGAAGATGGCGGAGTAGAAGGACGCTCGTAAGTCACCCTCTCCCACAAATACACCAAGACCCACATCTACAGACCCACTCAGCCAACCAGAGCACCTGCGGAACTCCAACAGATCATCGCCCTCTTCAAAAGATAAAGACACCAAAAATCTGGTAGGAGAAAAGGAAAAAAGAAAGAACAAAAGGCAAAGCAGCGCGGGACGGGTCCCGCGGGGAGGGAGCGGCAAAGGAGTACTGGCGCTCGCTCGCTGGGTCTCCCCTCTCCAACCGAGAGGCCAGCGGGACGGAGGGGGACCCTCCGAGGCTCGGATCTGTACAGAGCAGCCCTTGTCTGACAGAACTAAGTTAAACGGGCACAGAGCGTTCCCCCGACACCAAGCCTGAGACGCGGGCCGGCAGCGGCGGGCAGGGCCGGGCTGCACAAGCCGGGCGGAGGACGGGGGCGGCTGCAGGGAGGCAGCCCCGGGGGACTGCAAGGGGCTGGGCGCCGTGGCTGTGCGTGCACAGGGCAGAACAACCTGGGCCTCCATAAAACAGCAAGGTTGATGTGCTCTCGGGGGGAGGGTGCATACCCCCATCTCTGAAAACCCGCGGAAACTTTTCAGGGGAAGAGAGGCGGGGCCCAGGCACAGCCGCCATATCCTCCGGCGCTCAGCACCCAGGCGGGGGCGGGGGCGAAACCTGCATCCGCACAGAAGGGCTTAGCAGCCTCAAGGGCCAGACTGAGACGGGCCTACAGCCCGGGGCAGATAGGAATCTTCCATCCTGGTCCCTCAGAGAACTTGCTCCACAGGGACAAACAAGGAGCTGGGTCTTGGCTCGGAGCAGGGACGAGGCTGTCCCTCAGTCTTCCCCAAGCCCACCCGCGGAGCGCCGACCAGGGCGGAGCGCCGCGGAGCTCACAGCCACACAGAGCAGCGGAGCTACCGGCGGCGCAGGCAGAGGGAGAGCGGCCCCCCGCCTGTCGGGCAGGAACACAGCCCCTGACCGAGGTGCTGGGAGGGGGCACGACCCGCCCCCCTGCCTGGCTAGTCTGCAACATCTGACTGCGGCATCCGGAGGGGCAGTGACCCGCCCGCCGACAGCAGAGGAGAGCTGCACCTGACCCCCTGTTAGGAGGAGGCGGGATCTGCTTGCTGACAGGTGCTGGGAGCAGCACAGACGAGGGCGCCAACGGAGGCCCTCTGAAAACAGCAAGCTGAGCTTCCAAAACAGGACAAAGACAGAAAGACTTCACATTAAAAGCACACAGACTCCAGGAGAACACCGACAACCCCCCCTTTTTTTAAAAAATCTGTTTTTACCTGTTCTATTTTCTATTACTCTCTTAATTTTTACTTCTTAATTCATTTCTATTTCTCTTGGGTTTTGATGTCCTGTTATTGATTAGACACAGGTTTCAAATACATCTATTCATCTCCCCCCCTTTTTTTTAAAGGTTTTAAAAGGACGTCTCAACCCGATTAATACTCTGCTTCAACTCGCTCTTCTATTATTCATTATACACTGTTTTCAAACCCTCTTTCTCCCTTCTTTTAAAATTCTTTCTCTCGCTCTCTTTTTTCTTTTTTTCTAAATTCTATTCCTAAATAGGCATTAGATAGATAAAATCCTTAAGATCCAAAATAGACAACTGATACTCCATAAACCACAGTGCCAGAGAGGTATGAGCAAGATGAAGAAGCAGAGAAACCTTTCCCAATTAAAAGAAAAGAGAAATCCCCTGAAAGAAAGATCAATGAAATAGACATCAATAGCCTACTAGATCAAGATTTCAAAAGGAGTGATCAAATTGCTGAAGGAATTAAAAGAGATAGTGTTTAGAGATATAAAATATGTCAAAAGTGAAATTGAAGCTATAAAGAAGAGCCAAGTAGAATGGGTAAACTCATTGACAGAGATGAGGAATGATCTAATAGCTGTGCCAAGCCGACTAGATAATGCAGAGGAACGAATTAGTGATCTAGAAGACAGGGCAATAGAAAGCACCCATTCAGAAGAACTACAAGATAAGCAAATAAAAAATAATGAAAATAGCATAAGGGACCTATGGGATAATATAAAGCATCCCAATCTTTGCATAATAGGGGTCCCAGAAAGGGAAGAAGGATCAAAGGGGATTGAAAAGGTTTTTGAAGAAATCATGACTGAAAACTTCCCAAACTTAAAGAAGGAATCAGATATCCAAGTATAGGAAGCTCAGAGGGTCCCAAACAGGAAGAATCCAAATAGACCCACACCAAGACATATCATAATCAAGATGGCCAGAGTCAAGGATAAAGAAATGATCCTAAAGGCAGCAAGAGAAAAACAAAGAGTGAGTTACAAGGGAACCCCCATAAGGCTCTCAGCTGATTTTGCTACACAAACACTACAGGCCAGAAGGGAGTGGCAAGATATATTCAAAGCCCTGAATGAAAAAAAGATGCAGCCTAGGATACTTTATCCAGCAAGGCTATCCTTTAGGATAGAAGGAGAAATAAAGAGTTTCACAGACAAAAAAAAAGCTGCAGGAGTTTAGCAACACTAAACCCACACTAAAAGAAATATTGAAAGGGCTATTCTAAATAGAAAAGCAGCAGGATGCTACAGAAATGAGAAACTCACAACTGGAAAGGTGATAACTCATGAATTACAAATAAAAACACGAAATTATAAAAGAAGACATACAAATCGCTGAGAGTGGGAGAGGGAGGCAGGAAAATACAGAATTTTTTTTCTTTCTTTTTTAAATTTTTTGTTCTCGGTAGGATGGGTTTGAGATCATGTTACTATCGGTTTAATAAAAACAATTATAGTAATGGGTTAATAGATTTACAAAAAAGGGTAACCACAAGTCAAAAATTTACAAGGGAGTCACAAAAATTAAATAAAATCCATGATAATACAAAGGAAAATTACCAAACCACAAAAGGAAGAAGAAAGGAACAAAGAGGATATACCAATTCAACTGCAAAGATAAGTTCAAAATGGCAAAAAACACACATCTATCATTAATTACTGTAAATGTTAATGGACTAAATGCTCCAGTCAAAAGACATAGAGTGGCAGACTGGATAATAAAGCAAGAACCTTCAATATGCTGCATACAAGAGACCCACTTTAGGGAGAAGGACACATATAGATTGAGAGTGAAAGGATGGAAAAGGATATTCCATGCAAATGGAAAAGCCAAAAAAGCAGGTGTTGCAGTACTGATTTCAGACAAAATAGACTTTAAAACAAAGGCCATAAAGAAAGATAAAGAAGGACATTTTATAATGATTAAAGAAGTGATACAAGATGAAGATATTACACTCATTAATATATATGCACCCAATATAGGAGCACCTAAGTACATACAAGAATTACTAACAGAGATAAAGGGGGATATTGATGGGAATACAATCATAGTTGGAGATTTTAACACTGCATTAACATCACTAGACAGATCTTCCAGACAGAAAATAAACAAGGCAACAGAGAAATTAAATACTACAATAGAAAAACTGGATTTGGTGGATGTTTTCAGAGCATTACACCCCCCAAAAATAGGATATACATTCTTTTCAAGTGCACGTGGAACATTTTCCAGGATCGATCATGTACTTGGGCACAAAAGAAACCTCAACAATTTTAAGAAGATAGAAATTATCTCAAGCATCTTTACTGACCACAATGCCATGAAACTGGAAATCAACAACAGAGAAACAAAGGAGAAAAAAAGGAAAGCATGGAGATTAGACAATATGTTATTGAAAAAACAATGGATCAATGAGGAAATCAAAGCTGAAATTAAAAAATACCTTGAGACAAATGATAATGAAAGCACAACCACTCAAAACCTATGGGACACAGCAAAGGCAGTGCTAAGAGGGAAGTTTATAGCGATACAGGCCTTCCTCAAAAAAGAAGAACAATCTCAAATAAACAAATTAACCCACCACCTGAATCAATTAGAAAAAGAAGAACAAAAAGCCCCAAAAAGCAGCAGAAGGAAGGAAATAATAAGGATCAGAGAGGAATTAAATACAATAGAGATTAACAAGACCATAGAAAAAATCAACCAAACCAAAAGCTGGTTTTTTGAAAAAGTAAATAAAATCGACAAACCTCTGGCCAAACTCACAAAGAAGAAAAAAGAGAGAGCACAAATTAGCAAAATAAGAAAGGAAAATGGAGAAATTACAACAAACAAAATAGAAATACAGAATATCATACGAGAATATTATGAAAAACTATATGGAACCAAACTGGATAACCTAGAGGAGATGGACAAGTTTCTGGAAACATACTGTCCACCAAAACTGAATCAAGAAGAAACTGAACACTTGAACAATCCGATCACTAGAAAGGAAATAGAAATAGCAATTAAAAACCTCCCTACAAATGAAAGTCCAGGACCGGATGGCTTCACCAGGGAATTCTACCAAACATACAAAGAAGAACTCATACCAGTCCTTCTCAAACGCTTCCAGATGATTCAAAAGGAGGGAATACTCCCAAACTCATTCTATGAAGCCACCATCACCCTGATACCAAAACCAGGCAAAGACACTACAAAAAAAGAGAATTATAGCCCAATATCACTGATGAACATAGACGCCAAAATCCTCACCAAAATTTTAGCAAATAGAATCCAACAACACATAAAAAAGATTATACATCATGACCAAGTGGGGTTCATCCCAGGGACACAAGGCTGGTTCAACATATGCAAATCAATCAATGTAATACATCACATCAAGAAGAGAAAGGACAAAAACCACATGATCATCTCAATAGATGCAGAAAAAGCATTTGATAAAATTCAACATCCATTTATGATAAAAACTCTCGCCAAAGTGGGTATAGAGGGAACATATCTCAACATAATAAAAGCTATATATGACAAACCTACAGCCAGCATAGTACTCAACGGTGAAAAACTCAAAAGCTTACCACTAAAATCTGGGACAAGACAAGGATGCCCACTATCACCACTCCTATTCAACATAGTCCTGGAAGTCCTAGCCACAGCAGTCAGGCAAGAGAAAGAAATAAAAGGGATCCAAATTGGAAAAGAAGAGGTAAAAGTTTCATTATATGCTGATGACATGTTACTATATATAGAAAACCCTAAGAGGTCCACACAAAAGCTACTAGAGCTGATTGAAGAATTCAGCAAGGTAGCAGGTTACAAAATTAACGTTCAAAAATCAGTTGCATTTCTTTACACTAACGATAAATCAACAGAAAAAGAAAGTAAAGAAAAAATTCCCTTTAAAATAGCACCCAAAGTAATAAAATATCTGGGAATAAATCTAACCAAGGAGGTGAAAGAATTATACACAGAAAACTATAAACCATTGATGAAGGAAATTAAAGAAGACTTTAAAAAATGGAAAGATATTCCATGCTCCTGGATTGGAAGAATCAATATTGTTAAAATGGTCACACTGCCCAAGGCAATCTACAGATTTAATGCAATCCCTATCCAATTACCCAGGACATATTTCACAGAACTAGAACAAATCATAATAAAATTTATATGGAACCATCAAAGACCTAGAATTGCCAAAGCATTACTGAAGAGAAAGAAAGAGGCTGGAGGAATAACTCTCCCAGACTTCAGACAATACTATAGAGCTACAGTCATCAAGACAGCATGGTATTGGTACCAAAACAGACATATAGACCAATGGAACAGAATAGAGAGCCCAGAAATGAACCCACAAACTTTTGGTCAACTCATCTTCGACAAAGAAGGCAAGAATATACGATGGAATAAAGACAGTCTCTTCAGCAAATGGTGTTGGGAAAACTGGACAGCAGCATGTAAAACAATGAAGCTAGAACACTCCCTTACACCATATACAAAAATCAACTCAAAATGGATTAAAGACTTAAACATAAGACAAGATACAATAAACCTCCTAGAGGAAAACATAGGCAAAACATTATCTGACATACATTTCAAAAATTTTCTCCTAGAAGAAATAAAAGCAAGAATAAACAAATGGGACCTAATGAAACTTACAAGCTTCTGCACAGCAAAGGAAACCAGAAGTAAAACAAGAAGAAAACCTACAGAATGGGAGAAAATTTTTGCAAGTGAAACCGACGAAGGCTTGATCTCCAGAATATATAAGCAGCTCATACGACTCAATAAGAAAAAAATAAACAACCCAATCCAAAAATGGGCAGAAGACCTAAACAAGCAATTCTCCAAGGAAGACATACAAATGATTGAAAAGCACATGAAAAAATGCTCAATATCACTAATTATCAGAGAAATGCAAATCAAAACTACAATGAGGTATCACCTCACACCAGTCAGAATGGCCATCACTCAAAAATCCACAAATGACAAATGCTGGAGAGGCTGTGGAGAAAGGGGAACCCACCTACACTGCTGGTGGGAATGCAGTTTGGTGCAGCCACTATGGAAAACAGTGTGGAGAGTCCTCAAAAGACTAGGAATAGACTTACCGTATGACCCAGGAATCCCACTCCTGGGCTTGTATCCAGAAGGAAATCTACTTCAGGATGACACCTGCACCCCAATGTTCATAGCAGCACTACTTACAATAGCCAAGACATGGAGACAGCCTACATGTCCATCAACAGATGACTGGATAAAGAAGATGTGGTATATTTATACAATGGAATACTACTCAGCCATAAAAACCAACAACATAATGCCATTTGCAGCAACATGGATGCTCCTGGAGAATGTCATTCTAAGTGAAGTAAGCCAGAAAGAGAAAGAAAAATACCATATGAGATCGCTCATATGTGGAATCTAAAAAAAAAAACACACACACACAAACAAAACATAAATACAAAACAGAAATAGACTCATAGACATAGAATACAAACTTGTGGTTGCCACGTGGTGGGGGTGGAAAGGGATAGACTGGGATTTCAAAATTGTAGAATAGATAAACAAGATTATACTGTATAGCACAGGGAAATATATACAAGATCTTATGGTAGCTCACAGTGAAAAAAAATGTGACAATGAATATATGTATGTTCATGTATAGCTGAAAAATTGTGCTCTACACTGGAATTTGATACACCATTGTAAAATGATTATAAATCAATAAAAAAGTTTAAATAAATAAGTAAACACACTCGCAAAAAAGTGTGCAACTATAACTCAATAAAAAGTTATAAAAAATTTAAAAATTTAAAAATTTTTAAAAAATATGTGCACTTTCCTGCTGTGTCTCCTGTGTAGTGTGTATCTGGGGGCAGGTTTGCTCAGAAGCAGCAGTTTAAATCTGCCTCTTCCCTCCATCCCTCTGAGGTGAAGGAAAGGCCAACCTCATTCAGTACTGAAGGACCTCACCTCATCCTGCAAGTTACACAAGAACGGGAGGGCGGAGGGTATTCTACAGGGTCTTCACTCCACTGTGATTGTCCCTGCTCCCCTCACTGTCCAAGTCCACATGGTCCCTTGAAGGCGGGCATCTCGGCTACTCCTAGGCCCGTGGGGCACGAGAGGTGAGGTGAGGAGGGGGCTTCTGCCTAGGCTGGGAGCCCTTCTGCCTGGTGTCCAGCCTCCCTACATGCACCAAGAAGCCATTTCCCTGAGGCCCTGCCTCCCAGAGGTCCCTCGGACAGAAATTTCTCTCCTGCCTTTCTGCCCTGCAAGGCACTGTCCCCTCCCTCCTATGTAGAATTCCATCAAGGTTCTCAGGATTCTGGCTACCTGCCTGGTATAGAGACCGGGATGGGGCAGAGAACAGAAGCCATCCTGCCCCACCAGCATTCCCTCTTCCCTCAGAGTCGTAATTACGGGGAAGCCTTGGCTACTTGGGAGGGCACTGGGGAGGAAGGGGACCTTTGGGGACATCAACCCAAAGCTGGGTGTTCTGGGTTGGAGGCTGGTTTTGCAATACTCTTGTGTGCGCTGTTAGCTCCCTGGAAGTCTGGGAGGATGGGACACAGATGAGACTTGGGAATGTTATAGTACATTTTAATCTGTCAGGTCTCAATGCATGGTTTCTGAATCAGCAGCTTCAGGATCAACTGGGAACTTATTACAAATGCAAATTCTCAAGCTCCTCCTCAGACCTCCTGACTCCAGAAGTTCTGCAGGGTGGGGGCTAACAGGTGTTTCCAGTGCTTATTAAAGTTCTGGAACCTGTTTCTAATCCATAGTGTAAAGTGAAGAAATCACCCTGGATCTTGTGATGGTTGGTTCATTTAGGGCTTCACAACACACTCTGATGTCCATTGGAATGTCTGTAGCTCTATATGAAAGAAGACTCTCTGGGCATAACTCTTCCATAGCTCAATGTGATCACCTAATATTTCAGGGCTGACTTTTTTCATAGCAACCTGCATTGAATCTTTGTCCAGAATCATTGAGGCTGTCAATTATCCCTTCATTCTAGGCAGGATACATGCAGGTAAAGGCAGTAAGTTGTTTAAAGGAAGAGCCTGGGCTTTGGAGCCAGAGATACCTAGATTCATACACCTGCTTGGCCATTCACTAATTGTGTGACCTTGAACAAGCTACTGAATTTCTCTGATCCCCAAAAAGTGTTGGCTCCCTTCCTCTGCGCTTAGGGTTCTGCTTTGTGATGATGGGGTAATGGGCTAAAGGATACCCAGTGTGTGCCTTATACCACTGAGTGACACTCTATGGCCATTATCTCATTGGTGACCATCACAGCTCTGTAGAGATATAATAGATACTTCTATTAATAGCTCAAGGATGATATTTTACTCCCATTTTTACAAAGGTGGCAGCTCACTAAGTTACCCAGAGCCATTCAGTTGGGAGTTGGTGAAGCCTGGGTTCTAACCCCAGTCTGCCTGGCACCAAGCTCCCTGCCCTTTCTACTATATCACAGAGCTTCAACCTTTTACCCTTACCAATTAACAGCAGTTATCACGGTCTGTCAGTACCTTGATGGATGTAATTGGCTATAATGGAAGGACTCTGAGTCAAATAGGCAGTCTGGTGGAGAGGGAAGTGGAGATGGCAAGAGAGTCAGGCTTGGTTGCCGCGGAGTGTTGGTGCTAGAAAAGAAGGTGCTGGAAGAAGAGGAGCGTTGACATGGCTCCAGGGGTGTCAGCCTGGTAAAAGCAGCAGAGACAGAAATGCAGGAAGCGGAGCAGCATGCAGTGGCTGACATGTTCCCCGCCCACCTCCACAGAGCCCCTTGCCATCAACAGTTCCACTCCCATTTGTCTCACTCAGCTGCAGAGGCAGTGGCTCCAATCCCAGCCTTCCTGCGGGGGGCCTCTGCAGGCAGCATGTGGAAAGCACAGGGATGAGGAGAAGCACCTCTCAGGTGTCACAGGAGGCAACAAAAGACCGATGACAGATGTGCCTCTGTATCCTTGGCGAGTGAGATGTGCATGATGCATGGTAAAGGCAAGCTCTCCGGACTAATGAGCAATGTCAAATAAAACAAAGTTTTCTTTGATAAAAACAAGTTTCAAATGAGGGGAGAGCCCTGATACCTGGTAGGAGTGGATGCTTTGCTGTCTCACAGAGCCAACTTTTATTTATGAGCAGAATGCAAGAGAGAACCAAGGAGACTCAAAACCCACTCCCTTGAGAAATCATTTTCCTGAGGCCCTTTCTGATGATCAAAGTAAACTGGATTCACCAAAACAGAAGTAGGAAAGGCAATTAAAGCCAAGCACAATCCCAAAACCTGGAGGTGACTGCTGTTTAGCTTTTATTTACTTTATACACACATCTATGTATATGTATACACACATACATACATATGAAGACACGATATGGTACATACCTTTTTGTAGCCTCTTGAACTGTAGAAGTAGTGGCTCCAATCTGGATCTCATCTGTGGTGGGCTCTGCACCCAGCATCGGAGAAATGTAGGGATCGGGAGAAGCACCTCTTGGGTGGCAGAGCAGTTACAGATGTATATAGATTTATTTACCAAAACAGAGTAATGGTGCATATTTCTTTCCAACATTTGTTTTCCACTTAACAGTAAGACATGAATGTTGTCTCATATTTGTATTATTTGAGAATGTGATTTTAAATAGTCATGGAACATGCTCTCATGTCAGTGTTTCAACTTACTTAACCAGTTCCATCTTATTTGGCATTCAGTTTCCAAATTTTCATTTTCACTTCCAACGCCATGTTAGTGTGCACTTTTCTCTACCATGCCCAAGAGTAAATATCATCATTAAAAACATCTTAACCAGTTTGAAAGATGTCTTGTTTTGACTTACATTTCTTTGCTTATAAGGAAGATGGAATATTTTTTCAAATTACTTATCCATTTGTATTTCTTCTGTCATGATTTAGTTATTCATGTCCCTATTCGAGTATACTCATGGACTATTCATCTTATCTTGTTCTGTATTTATTTGATAGTAAGGATATTAACCTAACCCTTTGTAAGTATTTTCCCTTGTTTGTATTTATATTTAAATTTGTGTCTGGTGGCCTTTTGATGGTCAGATTAAATTTTTATACATTGAAATCTTTTCCAGTCACTTTTTTTTCTTTTCTTCTTAGGAAGGCCTTTATTTTGAGGTAAAATACAGCCAATCTATATTTGATTCTGTATCTTTTATAGTTTTTTTAAAATTTAACTCTTTAATCATCCTTGAATTTATTTTGGTACTTTTTGTGAGGTAGGTCTCAATGTATTTTTTCCCAAAATAATCTAGTATCTCAGCACCATTTTTCAACATTCCATTCTTTCCCCGTTGATCTGAAAAGAGCATCTTTATCAAATACTAAATACACACTGTGTGTGTCTGTGTGTGTATTGTCCATTAAATTGTTGCTCTATTATTATACCCATCTAACATTTGATCCTAGCTTTATAACACATTTTAATAAATGCAGTACACTCATTATTCACTTTTTTCTAAACTTTCTTGGTAGTCATCACCATTATTCTCAGCTGAAGCTTTATAATTTAACTCTATTCCTTTGAGTACCAAATGTACTCCCTTCAATTGGATTCTGTGAGACTTACCCAATCACTTCATAATTCTTTCCTCTTTTTAAACCTAGTTTGAGTGGATTTCTGTTCCTTAAGGCTTTATCTCAGCCCTATTCTCCCGCTTCACTTGCTCCTTCTGTGATCGTGTCTAAACATTTGACATCTATCATCTTTAGCAAGAAGGTCCCAATCTATCATTTTTTAAAAAGCTCATGTTTATTGCTTTCTACACATATCTGGTGGCATTATCTTATTTAACTCCCTTTAAAACCCTACAAGATAGGTAGTAGTACCATCTACATCTTACAGAGAAGGCTTAGAGAGGCTAAGTAACTTGTCCAAGGTCACACCGCTACTGTGTGGTTAAGAGCCAGGATTCAAATTCTGCTCTGATATACTTGCCATGCTATACTGTGTAGCATTTAAAAGAAGGAAACATGAATATTAAATATTCTGTCTCCTTTAAAATTGAAAATCATAGCAACCACAGATACAGACTTCTGTTTTTGGAACTGAAGATGACACAAGAAGCAGTATGTCACACTAAAGGGAGGTTGTAATGGCAGAGTGCTTAAAGGCATTGACTCGGACTGCTTGGGTCTGAATCCCAGATGCATTCAATGGATTAATGGTAGGTGTTATAATTCATGCACAACTCTCCATAGTGCCTGGGACGTAGTGACTCTAAGATGTACATTTTTTTTCACATTTTTGAAACCAGTTGGCCTCTTACAGTTTAATTGGCAGTATTTGTCTTACAACTGATGACATCTTAGATTTGATGAAATAAGATATTAAGTGCCTAATAAGTGTTTAGCTATTACACAAGATGACCACTCATCCATCAGTAAATGCTTATTCAGTGTGAACTGTGTCAGGCACTGTTCTAGGGACTGGGAGAGAGTAGTAAACACAGCACAAATTCCTGCTCTCATGAAGTTTACCTCCTAGTGGGAGACACGCGTGAAATACAGATTAACAAATAAAATATATCATGTCAGATGGCAGTAGGTAGTAAGTAATAAGTGAAACAGAGCAAGGGGAGTGGGACGTGGTGGGGGCAGGGAGGGCTATATTAGATTGAATGGTCAGGCAATGCTTCATGGACCAGGTGATGTGAAGAGACCTGAATGGGACGAGAGGGTGAGCCATGAGGACAGCTGGGGGAAGATATTTCCAGGGAGAAGGCAGAGCAAGTGTAAGGACCTTGAAGTGAAGGCACCCTTAGGGTCTTTGAGGAGTAGCAAGAGGGCCAGTATGGCAGCAGTGGAGTGAGTACAGAACAGAGGACGTGGGAGAGGGGATGTCGCAGATTATGGCTGGAAACTTCTAAGTATGTAGATAACGGTTTCTTGAACCCCTGTGAAAAAGGCTCTAGATGTAAGAGTAGGAACTGTGCATTGGGGCTCAGAGGTATCTAGCAAGGACTGCTGAGTGTCATGGGTACACTGCACTTAAAGCTGGGACACGGCGTGGGGGTTGGCATGGCATTAATTTAGGCAAAGTAAGGAGAGAGGCAGTTCCATTTAGTCTCTTAAACACACTAATGCACAGTCCAAATGATTCATGGTGCAGAACAGTTTGAGGGCAGAATGATAATGATACGTGATCAGAATAACTGGATGAGCCTACTCCGCAAAAAAGTGACATTCAGGGCTTAACATTACTGATGGCGTGTAGCACAAACCAGCCTTGGTTTGGTCTTTCAGAAGGCACAACCTCCGTCTTCCCCTCGAGCAGGCTGGACAAAATTCAGGTTATTTTAAGAATACTGAAGAACATGCATAGGGAGACTACGTGCAGGACAGAAGAGTACAGAAGTCAGGCTTCTGTCATCATTTAATGCAAGCCATAAGGTTTTTAAAAAATCTTTTTTCAGATTCCACATGTGATATCATATATTTCTCTTTGTCTGACTTACTTCACTTAATATGATAATCTCTAAGTTCATCCATGGTGCGAGGACCTACTCTATAGCACAGGGAACTATACTCAATTTCTTATAATAAGCTATAATGGAAAAGAATCTGAAAATATATGTATATATATGTATGTGTATGTATAACTGAATTGCTTTGCTACATACCTGAAACTAACATTGTAAATCAATAAAAAATAAAATTAAAAAAATCTATGGTTTCCTAGAAGCCAGGATGCACAGTGGCTAAGAGCAATGTTCTTTGAAGGCAGACAGAGCTGGGCTCAAATGTCAGTCTTGTCACTTACTCTTTGTGGGACTTTGGTTAAGTAACCAACTCAAGCCTGTTACCTCCTCTGTAAATTGCAAATGATACCACCCAACCTGAGTTGCTGTGAGGGTTAAATGAAATGTGTGTAAAGTGCACAGCACTGTAACTGCTCAATAAAACTACCGCTGCCTTTTCCTACTAAAAATGTGTTGTGTACCAGGATTTCTCCTGTTTATTATCTCTTGAAATAAAGGGACTCAAATTTACCCTGCCATCAAAATACATAGACATCAAGAGCAAAGAGAAAGCAAGTTTCCTTAGAATGCTAAAAGCAGTTGTAGCATTCACAGTATACACACTGAACTGTTAAAGATGGATGTCCAACTTGACTTTTTAGATACATGGCAACATGCGTAGAATCACTCTTCTTGCTTAAATCTTACAGTGCTTCTTTCAGAGGCCCTGTGAGGTGCAGTTGTGAAATATATTCAGCGAAGAAGCTGAGACAAGAAAGACAGGTTCTATTGAGAATTCCCTCCCTAGTCCCACAAATGCAAGGTAAGGCCATTTTTTGACTGAATTAAAAGCCATTAAACATTTAACAATCAGAAAATGAAACTCTGTTACTCAGGAACTATGGAGAGATCCAAAGTTTACTTCCTTCTCCCACCAAAAATGCCTCATGTAAAAAAGAATGTCATCATTTAATCCAAGCATATAACATTTGAGCATTAGACTGGATTATAAGGAATTTAAAGGAATTTTCAGAAAATGGATAGCTCTTCCTGTGCCCCTCCCATATCCCTGAGGTCTATCTTGCTCCAAATGGAATGAATTTCAACAGTGAGTAGTTTATCAATGCAGACATATGCTAAAAGTACATTTATTATGAAACTCTTACATTTGTTAGATTTCCATATTTTACTTCCAATGTTTTCTTGGAATTTTCATGACCACATAGGCCCCCACATTTGAAGTGTCTGCACTAAAGGTTCTAATGTCTTCTTAATGATGGCACTTGGTAATTTGCAGACCTAAGAGATCACATGAGTCCTACTGACAATTCAAGAAACAAGAACTTGAGGAACTTAGATGATACAAATTAATCCAAGCTCTTAATACTAAGAACATGGAATAAAAATAAAGTTATCCATAGTGATATAGATTATATCTTTATTATATTTTAATCCATCAATCTAAAAATCACACATATCAGATCAAACAGGAGTACCACAGTATGCTTTATTTAGCAGGTATTAATTAGTTCACTATATTGATACATCCAAAACTTTAGGTAGCAGCAAGCATCAGTCCTTCCAAAGAAGCTTGGGTGAAAAACAATTCTTTATATTCATGAGTTCAAAGTCCTACTATCTGATCCATTGTTGTACTGACATAAAAATGAACTCAGTGAGCAAAGCTAACTGAACACTCAGTTCGTAGATTTTGGGATTCCTATTTTATTGGAGTTGAAGCAACTTTTGTTTTAACCTTCTGTTAATATTTTGTGTTTTTCATCTTAATTCTCAAAGAAGAGTTAAACACACATTTGCTAATTATCTAAGATAAAAATCATGATACCTAATGAAGAATTACTTATACTAGTCTCCTACCCAAAAGGTAGAAAAAAACTTTTAAATGAAACCATAATTCTGAATGTATATGAACTTTCCAATCCACATACCTAGCAAGGTCACAAGCTGATTTAAATAATCGGGCTTTTAGACAATCATCTCAAAAATATTTATTGAAACGAAGCCACTGTTCTTTATGGTGCCATCTTTTGACAAAATAACAAATAAGCAATTGTTTTCAAAGGAGAACATTTTAAAAGAAAATATTCTTTATATACTTAGCAAATAGAGAAGAGCTTGAGTCTGCAAGTCAGAGTTCTAAGGGAAACATCATTGAGCAATCTGACTTCCTACTCCAGTTTGGAATATATGCTTTTGAGATGCACATATGAAGACAGTAAAGAAAGATGTTGATGAATTTTCTTTTTTTTTAAACAAAATTTTCCAATTCCAATTATTGCCAAAGAATTTTGGCATCAGTTAATGGCAGCAATACAGTGGTGAGCATCTGAATTTTGCTGAGAGGTAGATGGGAACCAAATCCTTGGATTTAATAACTAACTTAAGATTTAAGCTTAATTTTTTAATCCAAGGAACATTTTAAAAGTGAAGGCAGGTCTTTGGAAACTGTTGTTTTTTAGTTATATAGAGATAAAACAGCTCGATAAAACAAACATCTGCCTTATGCTAATAACAAGTGTGCAAAGCAACCATTTGGACACTACAGAAATACAACGCTGTGCTTCCAAATCAAAAGACAATTCACTAGCCTAGCCAATCAAGCAGACACTGGGATGAGTGGTCTCTAGTACCTTACTCCAGCAGCCAGAGCCATTAGAGGTCCCTTTAGGGATAGAAAGCTGTATCAAGATCAACAAATTACAGAATAATCCTGGTCCAGCTTTGGCCAGGCAGTCATCTCATGATGACACTTCAGGGCCCACTAGCCTCTAGAGTTAGCACTTGGCTGCTGCAAGAAAAAAAAAAGAAACCAATACATTAAAAATATCAGTCAAAACTTATTCATACAGGGGATGAGAGAGTGCAAGAGGCACACAAAACAGAGACACTTCGTTTTGTTTTACTGGAGGATGAATTAACTTTCTGAACAAGTTAAGGCTCTAAGAAAAAAAAAACTCTAAATCATAACTCTAAAAGACCATAACCCATTCTATGTCAACACCTTAAAAAAAAGCTGAAGATCTTAGCATAAATGGCAAATCTGTGATAATCGATATATTCCAAACTCCAGTAGGTCCCCCCACAAAAAGCATCATTGTTAAAATGTAGTAGCTACTAACTGTAATGAAAATAACCAGACTTTTGCTATTAAACACAGTACTATGAAGCCCTTTCTTTTCTTTTTTTTAACTAGCAGAAAAACAGATTTAAATCACCTTGATTAGGCGATGGAGAAACTGAGTCATATTATCACAAACCAAATTTTATGGTTGCCACCAATGAAAATGAATTCACTGTGTTCCTGAACTTATTTCCTGAAGCAAGGTAAATTCTCTAACAGCTTTGATTTTGCAAATAATGTCAAAGAAGCAAAATACAAGAAACTGCAACATATAAAATCATACTTCAGTAGAAATGCTTTCATAATTGCATCCAGAGGCTTAAAATCATTATTTACTAAAAACCATATTCTAAGCCACAATTTTTCTTTCAATTACACTTTTACAAAGGAAGAGAAAATAGGAAAAAAAAAAGGAAGAAATTGGTCCTAATACATTTTTTTTTCTTAAAGAGTGCTACTCATGCCCAAGCTAGCTAGCAACTCACTTAGGTTAATCTGTGTATCTTAAACAATCGATTGCACAGCATTTCCTGGCTTTTAGCCAATTGAAACGTAACTTGATGGCCAAAAAAAAAAAAAGCACTAGATTTAATTGATTACACAGACTGATAACCAGTACGACTTTTCCTTCTTCCAATCATATAAGAGATAAAGACAACAATTATAAGGAAGCCCAAGGCTACACCCACTGCAACAGGAATAAGAAAGTTGAGGTCAGAGTCAGCAGAACATTCTTCAGCTGTTAGAAAAGAGACAGAAAGCAAGGAAAGGAAATTAGTAAGGAATGCAATTAAGCAGAAACAAACAAACAAGGAACAAGCATTTTGAGAGTGTACATAGGTTAGTCTTTCAGAGCATTACCCCCTATTTTCTTATTTTCACTATATCCACCCAAATATTTCCAAGCAACTGATCTGCCTGTATCTGTCACTTCATCTCAAATCACACCTAATTCCTTAGTATAAAAAGCAGAAGGTAAGGGAAGAATGGGAAAGGGTCCAAAACAGAATTGTGCTTGCCTAATATGGGAAGATTTTATGGTGAATTGTCTAATGGCACCAGGGGGAAAAGGCTAACATCTTCACTTAAAAACCACTGCCTGCATATTTCCCCATTCCCTTTCTCCCCTGCCACGACCATCATGAAAATATAAATAATTCTGTATGGGTAATAAAAATAAAATTTAAGTTAAAAAGGATTTAGGATCAAGAAAATGCAGTATAATTTTTCCACACAAGTATTAGGTAGCTATCAGGTTATATATAATTCTTTTCAGCTGAATAGTGGCCTGGGCAGATAATAGCAAAGTTCAGTGGACATTGCAGTCCACTCCACTGGACCACCAGGAAGGCGGTGTGCACGTGCAATGTCGATTTTGAGCTCTGGATTCAGACAGAACTGAATTTGAATCTTGACTCTTTCAATTACTAGCTAATGGGCCTTGGTCAAGGTATTAACTGGGCTTCATTTTCCTCATCTGTAAAAGGGGGATAATAATACCTATATTATAAGATATCTGAGGATTCAAAACAACTTTATTTCTAACGTATGTGATGCATATCTCCCATGTTTTTGATCCCATCCAAGGTTCAGGTTTTGAAGTAGCAAACAGATCAAAATAGGAGCCACTGAAAAAGCCAATATTCAGTACTTTTAAAAATACTTAAGCAAACAAAGTTGGTATGATGTGTCATTTATTGAAGTAGTACTTAGTGCAGGAACTCAAAGTGCCCAATTCCGACCTCACAGTTTCAAGCTTAAACTAGTTTTACTACTGAGTGACTAGGTTTCATTGGGACAATTTTTATCAAAATGCTAATAATGGTTTTGTTGCCCACTAGATATGTAACCGCAGTGAAGTCACTCTTCTTTCTGTAAAAATTATGGGGTTAGAGTAAATAATCTTTAAGCTCCTTTCCAGCATAAGTCTAATGCAATTAACAAAATGTGATGTTTGGTGTGATTTATGATTGAATAATAACTTGCATTTTTTACTCTAATTTTATTTTTTCCTCCTCTTGCAATTTTGTCATTCATTAAAAAAAAGTTGCTAAGGTTCTGAGTATACATCATGAATTTCAGTAATGACATTAGCTTTTATTGAAATATTTACTGTTTTACTGAAAGCTTTCAGAGACTGACATCTGGGTACCAAAATACTGTAATCAGTGAGTTACAGAAACTCTGAACAAGCCAATATATACATAGAATGAATTAATAAAATAATCACTTCAATGTGAAAGTCTCCTTAAGTCTATTGATTAAGCTTCCTTCTTATTTGTCTCTATAGTCAACATCTGTGCTGCACTTTTAACACGGAGCATGCTTCAATAGGGGCTGATTATCAAGTTCATTTTAATGCCAACAGCTTCTCTCTACACCCCCATCTATGCTCTGCCCCACAGGGGCCATCCTGGCAAAAGCAAGAGCCTAGTTGCTACGCTTCACTGCCTCCCTTCTGAGATTGCTGTTAGCTTACATTTCATAAGTACTAGTCTGATGACAACACTAAATAGATTTTAATGCTCTAGAGATCAACAATACGAGGTAGAGAAACACAACACAATCTCTCCTAATTAGTTCATAGAATATTTCTATCTTTCAATGCTAATCAGGCATCCAAGGAAGAGAAAAACATAAGGGAAAAAAAAAGGCAAATGGTTAAACATGCTTGAACCTTTTCAGTCTTTTGCTGAAAAAGAAATACTTTTTAAAACTGAAGCCAGTTTAAGTTCTGTTGTGGCCTCTTGGGTCTGTTTTTTACCTAGGGAAAAATCACAAGCCTAAGATACTGAATTTATTTGTAACTTGAGAAATCAGCCAAAGTCACGTAAGCTAAAAAATGCTGATGGTCCTGAGGACATTCAACTAAAAACCAAGTTTAAGCATAGCTGATGGGCATTTAGACCACATCAATATTTATTTAATGAACTAGATGCAAAGGCACTATGATGAGTTTAAATCAGGATAGTTCTTATACATTGAAACAGAACACCGGTAGTGAAACAATATTTATTAATTCCATTAAGAGACAACTACATATTTTATCCTCATAATGGCCATGTTAATAAGTTTAAGGTATCTTAGGTTAGAATCAAAATTTGGCCAAGGCTTCTTATGACAGATCTTAAAACATTGCACACCGATGTTCTTTTTAACAAGTTTGTCTTCAGGACCAGTAAACACAACATTTTTTAAAATTTTAAGCTGTTCTATTGACAGTTTTTATTAATGAAGAATTATCCCAAAATGCTGGGACTGATTTGAATTAATGTTTCAATATATCCATCTTAAAGAACAAAGTGTTTCAAAACTGAAAGGCAAGAAAATCTTGTTATGTGCATGTATTTTTATATAATCAATCAGATTGCAGGTTCTAAAACTGCTCATATCCAGCATGATGGCGCTTGAGACCAATAAAGTAAGCCAGCAACACTAGAATAAGCACTCCTGCCAAGGCTGCTCCCACAGCTATGGGCACAAGGAAGTTGTCGTCATCTGCACTGCAGTCTTGAGCTAGATGTGGAGAAAGGACAATTGAGAACAGAAACAGTGACAAAATGTCAAATCTGTACATTTTAAGTTAAAATGATAGTACTTCCCAAGACATATATTTTGTTTTTTTATACCAAGGCAACAAATCACTGGCATTGATACCAGCAAATGAGATGGTCCACAGAAGTGACTTTCCAAACAACCAAATCATGCACTTTAAAGTACCCCCACCAAATGCAGTCGTTTTGGATGAAAGATATATAGTGATCGCATACTTCTCCGATTTCTTAAACAGAAGATAATGGAGAAATACAATTAGACTTTCCTTGATGATCAAGCTGTGAGCTTTCAGAGGCAAAGGGTAAAGATGTGGAAGCAGCACAGTGCCTGGAACACTGCAGACTGTGAAGCATTAATGAACAACCATACAAAGCAGATATAAGAACTCAATGCACAGCAATATGGGGGTCATTTAATAGTAGGAAAAGATACAAACTGGCCCTGATTGCATAACTGTTTGCCTTAAGCTGTTCAGTCTAGTGTAAGAATCAGACAAGAAATCAGCGGTTTTAATTTCAAAATGTGCTATAATGGGGGAAGGCAACACACAGTGTCATGGTAGTATTTCAGAGGCACACAACTCAGCCTTGTTACACAAGACGTAGTTTGAAAGAGGTGCCACTGGAGCTGAGTTTTTAAGAATGAATAGGAATTAACCAAATTAATCATGCAGGAAATGGGCTTCCAGGTATAGAAAACAGCACAGACAAAAATATGGAGGGTCAGAAAACATAGCACTTCGGGGGAAACGCAAGCAGGTTGTCATAGCTAAAACAATGGATCAAAAGGTACTATTGGAAAAGAGGCAGGAAACGGGTACTAGGATCAGCTCACAAAGGCATTGTATGCTCAAGGTAGTTTGGTGTTATACTGATGGCAAAAAAAAAAAGCGACAGAATTTTAAGCAGGGTATTTTTGTCAGAAGTTATGGCAGATGGAAGATTGGAGGTATTAAGTTAGGAAGCGCCTCTATTGCTAGAAGCCAGATGACCAGTAATATGGTCCTGAACTAGATTAATGAAGTGCAGACGCAGAAGGGACTGACTAGAGATCCAATTAGAAGACAGAATTGACCAAATGGATGTAGGGGGTGTGGTAGGAGGAGATAATAGAATGGCCTCCAATCCCATGCTTGAGTGGTCATATAGATGCTGGTGCCATTCGTGATAGGGAACACAGGAGGAATGCACACATTTCAGGTTTGTAGTTACTTTTGTTTGTATGGGTTAGTTCTTTTCAATTTAATTTAAAAATTTTTTGTGTCGGGGGAGGGTGGAGAGGGATATGTGGAAGAGGAAGACATGCAGTTTTAGATCTGCTGAGTTTAAGATACCTCTGTCCCAACCAAGTAGTTGATGTACATAAGTGATATTTCAAACCAGAACAAAGATATTTCTCAGCAAGGGCAGATGGAATAGTAAGAGGCCCAGAGACAAAACCCTTGGGAATACCAATATTTGAAGAATAAAGGAAGGAAAAAAATTAGGAAAGGCAGGTAGAAAATAGTGCCACAGAAGCCAAGGAAGGAAACAGTTTCAATTAGCGTGGGAGAATAGTGCTAAACATTAGAGACACCAGAGAAATGTCCATTGGATCTAGCAATATGGAGGGTGGGGAGCTGGGAGTCAAATTGCTACAGGTTTAGGAGTGAATGGGAAGTGACTGGTTAGGAGCTCAAGAACTTGGAATGGGGAACAGTTTAGAAGGACAAACGGTAGATAGTTAGAAGTGGGATGTACTGTCAAGAAAGACTATCTTCAGGTGGAAAAGGATGAGGGAAAAGAGCAGGAGCATTTTATAGGCTGAAGATGCTGAATGGTACAGTCTCCTAGGAGGTAGGAGAAATGGGATTCCAGAAGCACTGGCCAGGAAAAGAAAACCTACTGAGACTGGAGAAGAAAGGAATAGTGCAGATGGAGATACGTTTGCAGAGGGGGAAGAAGGCAGCGAGGGTGTTGAACCATCACTTCTCACTATTTTCCATTTCCTTGCCTCTTATTGCTTCTCCTGGCTTTCAATTTACCAGGGACTGATAAATCAGATAATTAAGCTTATCAGAATTTGCCGAAAATTAAAATGAATAGCTGCAAGGCAAATCTGATTGTGCTTGCATGTAAGAAACGTGCCAGTCTTTTGCTAGCCTCTGAGGCAATAACGGGGAACAAGATGCAACCCTGGAGTTTATGTATTTTATGAGACATTGACTCTGGCTGCCATCTCAATGGTCTTTTTTACTTGCTTCTTGGTTCTGTTAAAAATCCAGATAGCTGAGGTTGCCAGATGTGACTTGTGAATATACGGTGTTAAGAGCACCCAGGTAGCTTCTCCCCTTCAACTTCCCAAATTACCACCCAGCATATAAACTATCAGGTGACATGAACCATAAAGTATTATGCCTTGGATTTAATATAACTTGGTTTTTTAAAAATTCATTAGTAGATTAATTTCTTATTCTGGCAATGAATTCAAAGTCCTCTCTTTCTCAAATTGGGTTTTTGACCTAGTACTGAAATGACTCTCATGAATACTGCCAATAAGGCTTTTGTGCAAGACAAATATTACCAGAGTAGATCAAAAAGGCAATTCTGCTAATACAAAGATCTTTCTAGATTCTGTCACTTACTTAAAATGCTCTCAATTAGCATCTGAAGTATTAATTTATAACAACTATTGATTTTATTAATTTATTAACCTTTAAAAATTCTTTAGGTAATGGAAATTTGGGTAAAACAATAATTTGAATAGGATCACATCCTGAAAGAAAACCTCATTCTGTAAGTCATTTTGACCTATTTGCCTAATGTACACTTGAGACCATAATGAAGTCTATTTGTAGAAGAGTTTAATAGTCACAGAAACAGTGACATTTTTAAAAGATAAAGTTTCACAGCCACTGAAATTTCAATGAAAAGGTTCATGTAGATTTTTAAAATTCTGTTAATCTTCAATTTTCTGTTAGTTCAGAAACTTTTCAAATATGATTTTCAGTGTGAGAATTGGAAAGCTAAGATACACATTTATAAAATATAAAGGAAACCCTTCCTTAAAACCAGTGTATCTAAATTTCTCTTTGGAAGAATCAGTATTAAGAAGCACATTCTTATGTGGCATTTTATTAAACACCTTTTATCTATAGTCAAACTGAAGTACATTACATAACTCTTAAAAGATACTTGAAGCTATTCTGTACTAGCTTCAAACATGTCTACACTAGTTTCAAAAACAAGATATGGCAATTAATGATGCAGAAAGTTAGCTACCATGATAAAAGCTCAGGAGACAGGTAGTGAGAGAAATGAGCCCAAGACAATGTAACACTGTCTACCCAACTAAACAGATAAAATGCTATAATCTTAAAAATAGCTGAGTCTTACAAGAATTCCTCCTAAAAACTGCAAGAAACTTCAGATGGTGTGCTTTACACTGTATGTAAATATGTTCTTGATACCTAACAAGTGGCTTCTTACCAGATTCTTTCTAGATTTATCATCATTGAAATGAAAACTATCACTCAATACTGACTGGTATATATAAAATAAACAAGTTTAAACTGTATAGCACAGGGAAACATACTCACTATCTTGTAGTAGCTCACGGTGAAAAAGATTATGAAAATGAATGTATGTATATTCGTATATGGCTGAAGAATTGTGCTGTACACCAGAAATTGACACAACATTGTAAACTGACTATACTTCAAAAACAAAACAAAACAAAACAACCTATCATTCAAAGAAGTAAGAGTAACAGGACTTTAAAGTCCTCAGTCCCCAGATGAAAAAACTGAGACCTCTGAAGTTGAGTGGCTTGAACAAGGTCACATGGCAACTCAGCCGGTAGAGCTGGGAGCTATGATGATTAACTGGCAGTCACATGGCTTAACTGGGTCATCCAGAGGAAAGTTACTAGCCAGGCTGCTAAGATTTTTTGTGTGTGATATATGAAAGTGGGTTGGGAAGCTATCTGGAAATTGGAAGGTTCAAAAGCATTTTAGGGTGATCTGAGAGAAAGATTACACACAATCCTATTTTGGTTCAGATCAAGAGCTCGGTTTGTGTGGCTGCAATGTACAGCTGCTACATACAGATATTCAGTATCAGCCTCAGCTTAGGAGTTGAGAAAAGTGTATAGAGATACTCTGCCGCTTTTACTATGAAATAAATATTCTAGATCACTGGTTTCCTAATTAGCTACACATCAGATTCACCTGGGAAGCTTACACACTCACACACACACACATACACAATCTCATTCCAGACCTGCTAAACTAAATCCTCTAGGAATGGAGCTTGAAATTTGAATTTTTGTAACTAGCTTCCTGTGTTTCTTACTCTATAGCCACCCCAGCATCAAAAGGGACCGATCTATGGGACCACTCTTCCACACAGTAATACATGGATCATTCTGGAAATAATTTAGTTCTACTTCTAAGCATTTCTTAAGTTTTTCCTTTTGGAAGAAATTGCCATTATATAGTATATAAAATCTAGACTTTAACCAACTGGAAAAAAATGTGAGCAAATTTTCTTAAGAAATAAAAGAAACTTTATTGTTTTAGAAGCAATATTTTGAGCAAATGGACAGGCAAATATCTAAAGAGAAATACCATACATCAACTAGTGGTTTAAACATTTGCAGAAAAAAACATGAGAAGTATTTACATGGACCAGTTTCTTTATACAAATGCTAACACATGAAAAACACCCAGAACCAAATAGAGTGTTAGACCATTGAGGTGTAAACCCAATAAAACAAATAAAACTACAAAAGGTACAAAGAACACATGGCTATAGGAAATAACAGTGTAAATGACAGTATGTAAACTGGCCCATGTAAAATACAAAAATATTCAATGAAGTCAGATTTTCTATAAAACAGTGCTAATTAGAGGTATTTTAATTTGAATCAGATATATAATCTAAATGTAGAAACTTTTAGAAACATTAACAGCGTTAAGCCAGTGCCACCCACTTGTGCTTCCAATTTTTATTTTTTTAAAAAAGCTGCTGCTTTGTTTTGACTCATGAGAAATATCTAGGGCTCATATTCTTGTAAGCATTATCCTTTCTTATAAGGTTAACAATCTTACACTAAAATACTATTTAAATAAAAAATAATTTTTAAAAATCAGATTTCTACTTAGCCTTTAAAAAGTGCCTTAAGCTGGCAGTGCAGCTAAATGTAGCTTTAAGAGAGGGGCTAGTCAGAAGTCCGATTCTGAGCCAGGACTATTTTCAGGCTACTCTAAACAGAGAGCAAATTTAAGTGGAAGAAAACATTTATCATGCCAATATAACTCGAAAGATAGTTATAGACGTACACATGCTAACATGCAGTTGCCTCTGTGTGTGTCTGTATTGCTAGATTACCAAATTAATTCAACATAAATAATATTTTGGAATCCAGATATCTCATTTTCTAGTAAATGGGGGGAGACATAATCTCCCACCCTCCAAAACATGGAACCTTCCATATATGGCTGCATATTAACGATGTTTTAATACTTGCTCAGCCATCCTAATACCAAAAAGCCGCAAAAAACAAATCTCCTAGAAGCAGCAAGAAATACTTGATGTGTTAGCCATCAAGCTGAAATGTTTTGCTTTCTCATATAAACATCAGGTGGTGCAGAGTAAATGGACAATTGGCGCATCTCCCCAGAGCATAAAAGTGAACACAAAGTACATGAATTAATGATTCTACCATAATGAACAATAATAATGTAAGTTTTGATTAGTATAGAACTATGTAGGTGTAAACGCCAAATTAGTAAATGTTGTAGCAATCAATGCAAGCTAGAAACACAGAACAGGTTCCTAATGAACTAAGAGAAGACCAAGACTTTCGGGTTAGGTGCAAGTTACTTTCTAAGTGTAAGTGCACTTCCGTATTTAGGTTCTAGGACATACTGGCATTTCTTCTTTAAGGAAACAAAAAGAAAAGAATAAAACAATCTACCACCAACAAGGATACTAGAAGGGCTAAAAAGAAATCTACATTAGTTTTAGCACTGCATGTAGAGGCCAATTTATGGGTACAAAAGACTAATGCCCTAAATTGGCACTGCCTAGCAATTATCTCTAAAGCATCTAGAGAAAATGCATTGAAATGCCCAGTTGGAATAGTCTTGTGTCTTACAATTTGAAAGACTGAAACATCCAGTTTTTTTATGAAAAGGATTAAACAATAAGATTAGCATCTATTCTAAAATTTAAAAAGCTCTTGTATCTTTTGTCACTACAGCCACATTAAATACAAATCTATTCAAAAGGCAGTAGGAAAGCATTCATTGCTAAGAACAGAAAAATACTAGACCCTGTTCAAATCTACTGGTATAATCTCTCATAGTCAAATATGCAGCAAAGCCAAAGCAGCTAAGTTAACCTGCAAACAAAATCACCAAAAAATGCAAAAGGAGCAAGTACAAATCCACTGCAGAATGTGTTGTCTCAATTCAACTACATGAAGGGAGGACAGGGATCTCTTTTTAAAAACTTTTTCCTAAACTGTGTCTTTCTAGTTAGAATATCTAAAATGAAAAGACTGAAATACTAATTCAGAATAAAATAGAATTTATAAGCCACGTGATTTTTGCACATATTTTTTGCTACAGAAATAAGTTTTAAATTCCTTCATTGGGAAAACCAAGATCATGTGACTAATATGGATTTTATCGGTTTGGGGTATTTCCATCTATCTAAGTTTGAAATCCTCCATACTATCTGTTCTAAGATCAGAACTGCAACTAAATACACCTTAGATTGAACAGTATTGCATGTTGGAACTTGTACTTGCTTCATTGTTTTATAACAGAGTCACGTGTGGATTAGTGTTACAGAGTCTGATATCCAGCATAACTTTTTCTTCTGCCAATTAGGTAAGCAATCACTATAACGATAATCAAGCCTGAAAGGCCAGCACCAACTATAATTGGTATTAGAATGGTGTCATCATCCAGCGAACACTCTTGGGCTGTAAGTGAGAAAAAGTGTGTAACAAATAATGAGTATAATAAAAAATGATGTCCACAAGTAAAAAATGTTGATTTAAAAAGTCAGAAATGCTCTTATAAGATCAACTTTAAGTAATTAAGACAGGTATACTTCAATGATAAAGCTACTTCAAGTTATGGATTATTCTAGAATTAAAATCCTAAACTTATGTCCTTTCATTCATGTATGTGTGTCTAGGGATATTCATATCTATGAATACATACTCACATCTACGAGTAAAACGCATACACGTGTGTCTGTTTCTTTGTTTATATCCAAGTGCTTTCCAAAACAGGAGTGTTAAACAGAAATGAAGAGAGCTAATCTAGCTAGATTTCTACATAGGCAGACTTGACTCTTTGTGGTAGAGTAAATGTCTTTTGGGAAACTGAGAGAAGATTAGGAAGGTTTAATCATGGGATTAAACAACCAGGCTGGCTCTGGAATCCTTTAGAGCAGAGTTGGCAAACTATAATATAGCCCATGGGCCAAATCTGTCCCAAGGGCTAAAAATGCCTTTTGAACATTTTTAAATGATCAGAAAAAAACAAGATTTTGTGACTCATAAGAATTACATGAAATTCAAGTTTCAATATCCATAAATCAAGCTTTATTGAAACATGGCCACACTCATATTTATTGCCTATGGCTGTTTTCACAGCAGAGCTGAATAGCTGTGACAGACAATATGGCCTCCAAACTCAACACACTTAACTGGCTGTCTGGGCCTTTACAAAAACAATTTGCAGATTCCTGACTTCCAATATATATATGATTTTAGTGGCTGCAAAAGTCAAGAAACTGGGAGTCCTTACTAATTTGAGTGTGTTTACTACATTTGTCAATCTGCTCAGGGCTGGCAACCCACAGGGGATTTTTTTTTTTCTATTTCCAGAGTAGTCTGATCCAGTAAAATCTAATCAACACTCTTTGACCTTACTGAAAATCTCTTTCCTCTTCCTGTATAGTCAAGTTTAACCAGTGTGTTGTATTTATAGGTACCCACAGTCAGGAACCTGGCTCCACAAATAGATTACGCATTTGTTATCAGTATTAAATGTTGTCTACTCCTCTGGGTGACATTTTTAATACTATGAACATAAACACCAAAGTTTCAAATTAGAGGAGAAACACAGGTCATCTCTATCACAGCTGACTAGATAAACAGGCTTGAGCTCATTTTACACTGCAAATGATTTTAAATTCTAAACACAAATCTGGACCTAAAATTAGGGTAATGATGTAAGGGAGCTAGATAAAGACTCAAAAATAAAACTACTAAAGAATCAAAATAATGGAAGTCCATAAGCAAAACTGACAAAAGGGAGAGTGAATTCTTGAAAGTATTTTTAAACTGTGATTAACCTCTCTAGTCACAAGAATGGTAAGGTGAAGAGCCGGATTTACTTGCGCCAAACCAAGTCAGGCTAGGTATTCAGCACCACCACAAAACAGTTCAACAGGTCACAGCACATTCACTTTTAAACTCAGCTTCCACAATTCCTTCTAAACCATAGAATTAATTGTTAAAAAGGATGTGGACAACTGGAGCGGCTCTGCTCAGCCGAGCTGTGTTCCACAAACCCTCAATTTTAAGTAATTGGTTTAAAAGGAAAGTCAATTAGAGAATTTTATGTACTTTTTCTTCTTTGTGCAAATTTTAATCTTGTAATGCCAAATGCATCTTTCATATTCATATAAATACACTGTAATGAGCCCTTTCCAAAAGTTTCACTAAATATCTGATAAATACCACCATTAACTCTGAGTAGACCTTCAAAACACCTCATTCACACTGGCACACGCTTTTCAAACTCTCCAGATGATGCCGGCTGGCCAAAACATAGATCAATATATCTGAGGCTTACCTACCGCAATCTTTTGTCTTAAAATACAACCAAACTGCTTTAATTTGGGTATGAAAATGTTCCCAGACAGAAGATGGCCCCAAGAAGGCATATGCAAGATGCTCAAAAACTGCTGCCCCGAAGTGCCATCCTTCCCACAAACTAAAACCCAGAGGAGCATCTGTACATTCAGTCAAGATCACTTAAAGCTCCTATCAGTTTTTAGCTTTAAGAACTTTGTTGCAAAGGTTTTCAGATCACCAAAAAAAAAAAAAGAAAAAAAAAGAAAAAACCCTAATCTGAGCAAAATGATGAGCCAAATATAGAGTTACACAAACTTGCTCAAGGCTATGAGAACTCTACAACCGTGTCGAGAGGTGAATTCATATTTCTCCAATTTGATGATTAAATTTCCATGACTCAAAGGAAAAGCCACCTAGCAGTTACGATAAGAACATAAATTATTAATAAACCTTGCTTGATTCTTACCTGTAGAATACTTTCCTTCCATCACACTGAAAGGTTGAACCCTTAGATCAAAGGTATTTATCTGAAATGTTCCAGACACTGAAACAGTCTGCTCTTTGTTGCACATATAAGAGCTTCCCAGGGGGGCATCCCAGTAGCTGAGGTTGTTATTTGTAATGCTGAAAACTTTAAAGAAAAAAAAACACATGTTAGTAACTGCTTATCCTGTCAACATAAAAGTGGGACAGTCCTCAGGATTTTTCAGTGAAGTATGGAAACCTGGGGTACAGGGCCTACCCTATCCAAAAAGCAATCCTTAAGATCACTGGGTTCCCTATCTTTCTATAGGTGTTTCTGTAGTCTAAAACCCAGTCACATCCTTAACTCTTATCTATCCTGCTTTGAAAATATGAGATACTGCAAAAGATAGAATGCTATAGTTCTAAGTTACTGGTTTTAAGTTATGGTCAAAGTCCAGTTCTCACACAGAAGCTTCCGTTCCATTAAATAAGGTACTATTTGGTAATAAGACAGTAACAGTTGCCATTCCTTCAGTGTAACCCATACCCTTCTTCCTGAGCCGAAGGTTTTGCTTACCAGAGCCATTAACCAAGTACATGCTGACACTCACTTCCTTCAGATAGAATCGGTTTTCATTTTTCTGTGTGAAAAAGAGCTTCCAGTTAATCGACACAGCACAACTGTCTACAGGTACAGTTAATATCTATAGAGGAAAAGCAGGCAAATCCTATCACGCAGAAGGCAAAACCATGCATTAGACCTGGGCCAGCAGAATAACTGCAGCCAATGGAAAGGGACTCAAAATGCGACAGAAACCCTTTTGCTCTGCATTTTGTTTCCAACTTTTGGAGCAGGTGTACTCATGTGGTCCTTAGGACCTCAGTAATTCACTCCCTCCATTCTGTTCTCCCTGTCACTTTCTGAGCCCTCTCCATAACCTCCAGCCTGGATTACAACAGCCTCTTCCCGGGGCCCCACGTCTTTCAGCCTCTCCAACTCGGATCTTTCCTTCCCTGCTCTTATCTTTCTGAAGCACTCATCTGATCAGCTAGTCGTTCTAATTATTTCAGAACTCAGTATGAACAAGGTAACATATCTAAGTGTTCCAGGGAGCTAGCCAAATGAGCCTGGATCCTGCCCCCGTGTTTGCCATCTGCCAGGTAAAAGATAAATACATATATAATGAACTATATTAAAAAAAAGAAAGGGATAAGTTACGAAAATTAAAAGGAGAGAAATTACTTCCTAGTAGGGGAGGAGCAGAAGTAATAATACAAGCTTAGGGATGGGCCATTTGCACTGAGTAAGATTCAATTAAGAGACAAGCAGGAAGGCGTGTTTGAGAAGGCAACGGCACGAGGGAAGGTAGTCAAAACTAAGCCTCAGCACGAGTACTCTAGCATTTTAGAACTCACCAAGTGCCAAGTGCTGACCTTAAGACTTGACCTATGAGGCTTCACTGAATAATTACAACACCCATTTTGAGATGCAGTAATCAAAGTATGGAGGTGGTGTTAAGCAACCTCGCCAAGGCTATCTAGTTAGTAGCAGTCAGTGAGCTGGGATCCGAACCCAGGAGTCTGGCTGCAGAGCGCAGGCACTGGCTACCACTAGGCTCTCCTACCTCGCTGATGTGCACAGGGAACGGAGTGAGGGAAGCATGAGATTCTTGAGAAGGGAACGGAGTCAAAAAAGCTGGATATGCAGGTTACGTTGCATGGGGGGTGGGGTGAGGTGGGGACAGGCTTGATCTATCCTGCCAGGGAATGTAGGTTTTCTTGAGGGCAAAACAGAATCACTGAAGGTTTCTGAGGAAGGGCTGTGTTGCAGGAAGGTAAGCCAACGCAGAAGCACATGGGGGGAGGGAGGAAGAGGTGGGACTACTTAGGAGGCTATCTGAACCCTCCAGGTAAGAGGGAATGCAGGCTGGAATCAGTAGAGAATAAAAACGAGGGGGCAGACTAAAAACAATTTCAGGAGAAAGCATTGAGGAGGACTCGACAACCTCAACACATCTCTCCTCAGCTCGGCATTCAAGGCTCTCCACAATTTGTCCGAACTACTCTTTCACACTTACCTTTCACTACACGTGCCACACGTCTCATTCTCCAGCCTGGTCTTGACTGTGTATCCAGGGATAGCTTGTACTTTTTCACTTACTCTCCTTATCCCCCATGTGTACAAATCTGACCCATCCTTGAAGGTCCAGTTCAAATGCCATCTCTTCTGTTAAACCCTCCTGCCTCTCCTCCAGCCAGAATTAACTGTTCCTTCCTCTACACTCCCATAGTGCTTTGTATTCTCTGGTCTGGCACTCATCCCACTTTGCATGGACCTTCCACAGTCCTCTAACTGCCCACAGAATCAAATCCAAAAGCCAGCATGGCATTCAATGCCTTCCACAGAACCAGTGATCTTTTCTATATTGCTATCTTTACCACTAAATAAACTATGGGCATCTTAAGAATACAGGCCTTCTTCTTTGTATCCCACCATAGCATCCTATATTTGTACACCGAATTCAATAAATTATCCTTAGACACATCTCTCATGATAGGGTTGAAGGTGAGATGGGCCCCACTTAACTCTGGTAACATTGCAGGTGTTTCTTGATTTTTCACAGTGCCTGTAGCATGGTTAAAATGTCACTACTCTGGATTACATTTTAGAATTGTCTGCTGGGCAATTAAGTGACATAATTATTAAATATTACATATTTTCCCATTAGAGCCAGAAGAAACCATGTTCATTTTAGGATCCTATTTCAGCTAGAAAGATCAAACTCAACCACTCAAAAGGGAATGAATCTAAAATATTACTTTCTTCATTCTTATTGACTATAATATAATCTGTGTGTGATAACACGGGAAGCCTCCTCTTACCACACTCAAGATGACAAGCTTAACCATTTTTTTAATAGTAATTCAGTGGTCATTTAAAAAATAGCAATTCACTGATCATATATATACTATAACAGAAGAGTTATTTGAGTGCTGGGAAAGGGAGGTTTTTTGTAAACCTTTCTAAAATATAATCCTCAATTAGTCAGCATATATTCCAAAATAAAAAAGGCTTTAGACTCCAAGTTTCAACATGATACCAAGTTTACCAAGTTTTGACATGAAACAAATACATACCTAACTTTTTATGTATCACATGTTGAGAATGTTTCCCCATCCCTAGATGGAGTAATCTGATTTAAAAGCAGAACAGTTGTTTTATCCACATATACAATAGCTCTTAGTTTGAGAACTACTGGTGGTTGACCCTTTTCCCTCATTGATGGCTAGCCCCTCTTTCCCATTCCCATTTGCTATAACGTGTACACACACACACACACACACACCCCCTTCAAAAATTATAGGAATAACAATTGTTTCTTGAGAAGGTAGAATTAAAGGCCCCTGATGATTAATTTATGCTAGTAAGAAGTAGAACCCACGTGCTTAACCTAGAAACTTCTATTCAGGGTTCAGCCCCCAATAGAAGCATGAGCAACAAAAACCTGAATGCTGCCATTATATACCGCCTTGACTTAAAGCCTGTAAAGTCCTTACTTACCCAGAGCCCTGTACATATAGCAAGTACTCAACGAAAGCTAACTATCATGATGACTGATACTATTACAAGCAGTGTAGCCTCCCCAAAAGCCTAAAATATTATAATAGACAAACATGAGAATTTTCTAACCAATAATAGAGAAAATATTATGGAAATTACTTTGTATCTTTTATATATATATTTTCTTATTACATATATCTACATGGATAGACTAGACAATTTTTTGATATAGGTTAATTCTTGCTCCCACCCTAATGTCTATATTAACAGCAGAATAGCTGTTTTTGGTGAACATTAATGTAAAAGTCCAGCCCACAGAAATCAAGGTGACCCTGAGGGATTAACAGGGATCAATGGACTACACTTTTAAGTAGTGTTGAAATGGAAAATATGGTGAAAATGGTGAATATCCCCATCAATACACACACCCTTTTAGACTTTCAGATGTGTTTCTAAGAGAATGAACCTAATTTTAGATAAATTTGTTACTCACCACAGCAAAGACAAAGTCAAGATACTTGATGTTGCTGCCATTCAGCCTAAGTAGAGCAGTTTGAGGGTGGCAGCTGCCAGTCACGTCTGTTGTATTGGGATTGATGTTAAAAACTGAAGCAACCTTTAGGAGAAGAGGGGAGAAAGACACGGATGAACTAAAAAATCTACAGCAAAAGCTTATATTCTAATAACACCAACTTCACAGTGAACAAAACACCTTGTGTCTGGACATGGATATAAGCGTATGATGTCTTACTTTCAGAGTTGGCACAGGCCCCCAAGCTATGACTCAGAAGACTTTTTTTTTAAAAAAAAGAAGACAAGAGGGAAGCTTCCTCAAATAATGAGCCAAAAAAGAACACATTTTTAATGGAGCACAAAAGCCATCTGTCTGGCTTAAGTCGCAGGACTCTGGAAATGAGGTTGGTTGGTCAGCACGACCTCTGTGGTCTCAGTGAAGCATTGCAACCAGAAGTGCCATCGTGTACTCACATCTATTACCTATCTATCCAGCCATACCATTCAAGCCAGCAAATAGCTAGAGAAACAGTGGCACTGTTCCATACAACCTACAGTGTGGTTCAGATAAAAGTTTATATTTTAAACTAACTGAAATAAAGATCAACCACTTAGATTCTGATCTACTGATGGCAGACAGAATCTAAGCCCCCAAGAGCCCTTTAAACTGCTAGGTTTCCTGCTGGCCAAGACAATGCCTTGATAGCAACATTAACTCTTCATGGTTATAGTAACTCCTAACTAATCAAAACTCTACAAGTCAACATCAAATCTCTATTTAATTCTGCATCATTCTAATAACACTACTCTTGGGCTGAAGGTTGGACCCACTACATTTGAAAGGAGATATAAAAAGAATGTATCAATAAATGAGTCTTTATTTTATATCTGGGCTCCAACTCTACCTCCTAGCCTTAGATCAAATCTATTCTTTAAAATCTCTGATTCCACAGGGAACTATATACAATATCTTGTAATAACCTACAATGAAAAAGAATATGTATATATACATATGTATGACTGAATCACTATGCTGTACACGAGAAGCTAACACAACATTGCAAATCAACTATACTTCAATAAAAAGAAGTAATAAATACATAAAAATTTTAAAAAGAATGTATCAATAAAAATAGGCAACTATACCTTATCTTGAGTAATGTTCAGTTGCAGCCCCATGGTAGCCAGAAGACAGGTACCATTGCTATTCTTCACTGCATAGGATCCAACCTCGGGTTTTTCCTTTGGAGTGGGTGTTGTGGTAGGAGCTGGCGCAGTGGTGGGAATGACGGGCACCACTGTGGTTGCAGTTTTATCTTTATCACACAGAAATTCTGAGACAAAGAACAAAATAAGCTACAGTAAACTTTTTCTTAATTCATAAAGCCAGGGAAGAGCGAAATATTTCTCAAAATTGAAGACCAAAAGGGTTGTATTCAGGGAAGAGGTTCTCAAACCGCTGCTTCATATGTAGACAATGTGAAGAGTTATGACACGGCTGATAGGCTCCCAACACGTACAAATGCTGCACCTACTCACACACGGCCACACACGCATCTTTTCAGACCCTTGAGTCCTTTTGTTCCTCAAAAAATCACCTGCCTCTTGAGGTGAAAATCAGATTAAAGTTTGAAAACATTTCACTCCTACCTAGGCCTGCCCTCTCCTTTCCCACATACAACCACTCTAAGGAGGGAGAGTGTTTCCCTGAAAATAGTTTAGAAATCATTGAGGGATGTAAACACAAATAAACCTTTTACCTGTGTTACCCTTACAGCAAATCACAGGCATTTCAACCTCTTCTCAGGAAGTGCTGGTAGCTTTTCAGAACTCAATGAGAAATTATTGTTTATTTTCATGAAGCCATATACAAGTTATAAAATCAATTTATAAAAGTCAAGATTAGAACACAGAAATCCAATTTCTAAGCTTTTGTCTTGGATCTTCAAAAGCTAAAAAGGATCAAATGTTCTTTGAGGATTTGCTCAAACAATGATTAAGTTTTATCAGCTGAAAATTCGACAGGTAGAGCATTTTAAAAGACTCTCCCAACACATGTACATGAGAAACTTAAAACTGCAAGTTCCACAAGAATAAGAATTGCTGTTATTTATAAAAACTTTATAGTCCAGTGTAAATCTTAACATACAAATGCTCTGAGATAACAATTTCAACTAAAGCTACCCGGTATACTGTAATCTTAACTTAGGACCCATGCATCGAAATATCCACTTTAAGTACTCACCTTTTGTGCTCACTGTGCCGTTTTGGACAAAAGCTTGTACATGAACATCCCAGTAGTGCTGGACAACATTATTCTGTTCTATAGTTGATAAACTATTGCATCTAAAGATGTCATTCAATGGAATTGGGAACGTCACACGGTCATAAATAGTAAAAACTTCTGTAAAACAAGATTAACAATAGCTGTTTCCAAGAAGGTAAGAGGGATGTGATCATATAAAAATACACATTGGATTTTCATTTCTTCTGTCTGCCTGACCCCATCCCATCCCTGAAGTGACAAAGGACAAGACCTGTTCAGGGACTGACAAATTCACTATGGCTGAAACATAGATAGTAAGAGGAAAGACGTAATGGGGATTAGGAAGGAAAGGTGAGTTGCAGGTGGTCACATACTGATGCATCTTCTATGATCTAAGGACAGTCTGGGCTTGATTTTCTTAGCAATGGAAGGTTCGCTTCAGTTTTTAAAGCTGGAAATAACACATCATTTATTTTAAGGAAGATGGCAAAATTGTAGAGGACAGGCAGAGTAGAAAACTTTTAAGGAAAGTTACTTAAGAGGAAAACTAGTTAGAAGGCTGAGGGGCTTGGTTAAGGTGGAAAGTGAGTAGGGGTTGCCTAAATCAAGACAGTGAGGGGCAGCAGAAAGACAGCAAAGAGGCCAAATGTGAAGAAAGCACATATCTGAGGTAAAATCAATACTGACGAAGCAAGGAAGAGAGATGGAATATTCAAGGATTTTATAGTAAATCCTTATTTTTGTGCTACTATCCCAATGTAACTTACAGTAACTAAAATGACTTTTTGGAACCTCTTTCTGGATAGAATTTAAAGACTATTCCAATTCAGGAAATCGTCAGAATGTGAAAGCAGTAAGTTGCCGCCATTCTGTACAGAGTTATTATAATAATCCATGAGTGAAACTTCAAAAGGGTAAGATCACACTTTTCCACCCAAATGGCTTTAGTTCCTTTTGGAGAAACAGCAAGGAAGGAAGGTATTCAAGGTCCTTAATATAAGCTGCCTTCTGTGCCTTTCCATCATGTAGCAAGGCAGCTAACTTCTGCTGCCTTGGCACCCCCTACTGGCCAAAGGGGAAAACAATTTTTTCCTAACCAGTGAACTGGAATATTTTTCTCCAATACTGTCTCTCACTGTCAACATAAGTAAATAGATACAGGAACTGGCTGAATATAGACAGATCTCAAAAACAAATGAATGCAAGGGATGGGTATAGCTCAGGGGGTAGAGTGTGTGACTAGCATGCACAAGGTCCTGGGTTTAATCCCCAGCACCTCCATTAAAAAAAAAGCCTAACTACCTCCCTACAAAATAAAATTAATTAATTAATTTTTTTAAAGTGAGTGCAAAAACAAGTTGTAGACATACTGGAGTTACACATAAAGCTATGTCATTTTTTAAACAATGTGTTGTTTATGAACATATACATAGTCAAATATAAGGCTATGCCCCAAATTCCCAAGAGTGATTTCCTCTCAGGAGGCAGGGAGGAAAATGGCTCTGGGGAGTGGGTACAAAGGAAACTGAGGGCATCTGTAAGGTTCTATTTCTTTAAATAAAAAGATGAGGCATTCAATAAATATATATATATATATACAGATATCAAAAAAGATGAGGCAACTATGGGAAAAATGGCATTAATTAGTTCTGGGTAATGGGTACATGTGTGGATCTATTATATTATTCTGTCCTTTTCTGTAATTTAATCATGAAAAAAGTTTTTTATAGAAAACAGCAGCTTCAAAGTCACTTCAATTATCAGATGCCTAAAAATAAAACACTAAATTATTTCAAAACCTGTCAACAGTCCATTTAAGGAAACCATTTTAAATCTCAAATATTACAGAGAAGTTAGTAATAAAATTGCATCTTCCCCTGTTAAAAAGGAGGGAGATACAGGTGTTACCATTTCAGAGCCCACAGTTTTTCAATCAAACCATTCAGATTAAACCTCATCTGCTTTTACTGCCACCCCCCTTGGTCCAGGTACTCGTTACATCATCCCCGGGTTCCTATAACAGCCTCTTAACACTGGCATCTCTGCCTGAAGTCTCCTCACTTACAAATTAATCCTGCAGAACATTCTTTATAAACTACTGTCTGCTCCTGAGATATCATTCTCCTGCTTTAAAACCTAAAATGGTTCCCCAGTGCCTATCCCATCAAGCTAAATGCCTTTCCTTGGCTTCCAAGGCCCCCTATAATTTAGACCCACTGCACCTAGCCAGCTTGATCTTCCTTCTACTACGCACACAGCCTCTGTTTTAATTGGGCAGCTCTCCAATTACTGCTGCACATACTATGCTTCCCCCTGCTGGAAATATTCTGCCCAAAATTCTCCGCTTACTCAAATTCTACCATTGGGTCTACTTTCAGCTCAGGTCCTTCTCACACCAAGCTTTCTCACTCCTCTGATGCACGCTGACCTCTGTTCCTCATCAGGACCACCTGTCTACAGGCATCCACAGATGGGCTCAGGGGCTATGTACCATATGCAAAGTTTACTCTGTATTTTGAGAGGGGGGTGTCTAGAGCTTTCCTCACATTGTCAGAAAAGACTTATGAACCCTCCACCCCCAAAACACAAACAACAACTTCACATTGATCTTAATGCTTTCCAATTTTTCCATATAGCTCAGGGAAACATCTTCACTTTGTCTCTCCAACTAGTTTTTAAGCTCCTTGAAAGTTAAAAGGGCATTTTTTTTCTTTTTTGGGGGCAGCAAGGGGGAGGTAATTAGGTCTAATTAATTAATTTATTTTTAATGGAGGTACTGGGGATGGAACCTACGACTTGTGCATGCTAAGCATGTGCTCTACCACAGAGATATACCTTCTCCCTCCAGGGGCAAATCTTAACACTAGTTCTGAAAGAAAATATAGGGCAGAAAGCTTAATATACAAGATAGCCAATAACACACTTGTTTTAGCTATCCTCTCAAACTAAGAGATCAGTAAAAGGAAAACTAGGATTTGTAAGAGGATCTAGGATTTGATTTTTCAAGTCTCGGTGACACCTGCCAAATTTTACATGAGCTCATTCACTACTGGGTCTTTAAAATATGATCTTTTGATATCCATAAATCCAAATGAGTCCCTCATCCCCCAGTTCAGGAAACTAAAGGCCAGCTACCTGTGAGTCTGGAGTCAGAATGAAATAGTAACTGTGAGAAATGCTAAGCTACTACAAACACCATGTTCATAATCCAATCTCAGTGGGGCGGGAAGAAAGGAGAGAATTATATCCCTAACAAAATTGAAACCTCCATTATCCATATCTCAAAATATTTTAATACACATTTCAGTTCCAGTAGTTAAAAGAATGGCATAATTGCCAATGCCTTCCCAAGTTCACTGTGATGTAAAACTGTTTCAAAATAGCAGCAAATGTCTACTTCAGCCATCTTACCTTTTTTCACTTTTCAGTCAAAATCCTATCTAAATGGTAAAAAAGATATGAAGATGAAGCATTTCTGCTGGTCTCAGGCTACTAAACTTGTACACATTTAAAACAGTTATTACTAAAGGATTTTCTCATTCATTCAATACTTGTTGAGTGCCCACTATTGGATGAAATAAATGATAATAAATAATAATCGTTAAGTGCATGGACCCTACAAGCTCAACAGACTGCTTCAAACACCAGCTCACCCACTTACTCGCTTGTGTGACTTTTGGGAAAGACATCAAATCTCATCAAGCCTCATTCCCTTTACCTGTAAAACTGAGATAATATCTACTTGCTGTTAAGGATTGAGATTCTGCTGGCAACATACTTAGGGTACCATCTGGTACAGAGTAAAGCACCTGGCAGTGACAGCCAATATCATCACTGTGCCAAACACTATGCTGTGCAAGAGGATACAAAGATATGACATCTCTATTCTAGTTAGGAAGATGGATGTGTAAAAAAGATGGTCTTTAAATGATTTACATTTTTATTATTAATAAAGAACAAGAGAACACAACACAATCCAATTCTTAAAGTTACCTTTTTCTTTAGCATCAGGAAATGTTGTGCTATCATTAGTGTTGTAGGAAAAGAAGATGCTGTCAATTGAATAAGCAGACAGCTCCTTTGTAAAATTCACAGTCCAGGAAAAACCGGATCCAAACTGCACAGCGATTTTGGGACCATTGTGGTCATCCCCACAGAAGCTTCCGTTATATGTGGCAGTACCATGGTCTGAAATGGTTACAGTTTTCTAAAAGAAAAAGAAGTTAGGGGGTAAGGCACAAACAGGCAGCAATGTGCACAAGCATTTCCACAGGGGATGCCACTTCAAGACTATTTCACTCACACACGCACACACACGCTGCCAGGCTGCCCTCTGTCTGCGCTGACCAGTCTCAGATTCTTCAACCACACACCAGTCCCTCTGAACAAATTTATGCACATCTAAAAGGAAAAGGAAAACTGGCCTGAACTTCTGTTAAGCTGATTCCTTTTCAATCAGGCTTTAAGCAGGCAGGACTTCAACCAAAAGAAAAACAGGTGAAAGGATTGAAAGATACACCCCCCAAAAAGGAGATTTTTCTTTTAATGGAGGTACTGAGGATTGAACCCAGGACCTCATGCATGCTAAGCATGCGCTCTACCACTGAGCTATGCACGCCCCCTCAAAGGAGATTTTTTAATGGCAAGCTATTTTTAACAAGGGCAAGCTTTGATGTTAGTACATGTTTAAAACATTATAGAAGTAGTTAGACCTGAAACACCAGTCTTCAGATTATATGCCCTTAACCAACTACAAATAAACTCCAAGGAACTGATGAATTAAAATACTCATTCCAACACTAAATAGAATACTTTTAGGTGTACATGTTAAAATAGCTTCACAGAATTTACATGTTAAGTCAGTTAACATATGAAATCTTATTTGTTTAAATGTATGGAAAAGGATGAAAAAGAGTAGAATTCAATTCCTACTATATAAAACTCAGAGAAAAAAAATACTTACAAAAGTTTTGTTTGTGGTCTCATAGCGTATTGTGAAATTCATCTGCCATTTTGCATAAAGGCAAGTGGCTTTTTCCGAATTGGTCAAATTAAGTTCCAATGCATAAGATGAGACAGCTCCTAGATTTAGTAAAAAGATTAAGGTTTTTAATTGTGCTATATGCCAGAAATTGACAAAGCATTGTAAACCGACTATAACTCAGTAAAGAAAGATGAAAAGATTAAGATTTTTAAATTGGACTACAATATAAACTAAAAACAAGCTCTGTCTACTACTGAAGTTCAACCGGCTCTAAAATGAAACAAAAGTATATTTAACACATATGGTATCTACCTTGGTGACTGGTTTGATCTTTTATCAGAATCCTGTTGATAAAAGTCACCTACCCCACCCCAAAGGAAGGGTTACTCAACCTAGGATGTTTAGGTAATGGCATGGACTGGTGCCATTTGCCTTCTACCTCCTAGTAATCATTTCCACACTCATCTGTGCCTTGCTAGTTTTGTTTTAGGCAATTATAGTTTACTTGTTAGGATTTTCATTTTTTAAGGTAAATGAGGTTAAGGGGAAGTTGTGGGAGGGGTGTTAAACTCCTGCTTCTCTGAAGTCAGCTGGTGGCATTTTCTCTGCAAAAAATATGAAAGATCTATTTCTGTGGTCTTGTTGCTTTAAATCCTGTCACAAGCTACATGACCTATGACACTCAGATGTCTTGACAAACAATTTTATTCTGACGTGAATTAGATGTGAGATAAATCTTTCTAAGCGTGTGTACCATGTGACCAAAGGAAGTGTTGTGAAGGCTATTAGAGCCATAAGCAAAAGGTTGATTTTTATAAATGCCACGTACATCATTTTTGTTTCATTTAAAAATCCAACTGATAGAATGGCTAATTAATCTTTTGAGATGGGCTGAAAGTCACTTCCTACATTCTCAACCTGCTCCCTCTCTCTTAGCAGACAAACTTTTCAGGGACAGAAAAGTCTTGGGACTTTTCAGCTAACTTGACTCTGATCTTCTACACTAGGTTAAGCACAGGGACATAACCTATTACACGGAAGAGCCCCAGGACTCAAAATACGATACAGCAGCAAACACAAGAGCAGCATAAATGACGAGCAGCCACCTGAGGATTTTCTCACTGCCTCACACCCCACCCAAGGGGTGAGCTGTTTCCTGTTAAGAGAGCTGTGTGTCCCTGAATGATATCTGAGCACTCCAGCGTCACCTACAAGCAGGGACATGCTACAGACTACAGAGAATCAAGTCCTAAGAGGAATACCAAGAAGGCATGCCTCAGCAACAGCTTTCAAGCCGTACACAAAAGCCGCCGTCATGCTCCGGAGAACCGGCTGCCTCGCCAGGCCTGAGTCTCATATGCTAGACGGAGCTCGTGGTGACTGACAGTGCCTGGATGTATCGGCCGAGGCTTGAAAGGGCCTTGGGAAGCCTCGGTAGGCTTTCCAGCCATTCTACCCCACATCTAAGTACCATGTAGAATAGAGCTGTCATCACTGGTCCCCGGCTACCCTGGAGCGGTGCTGAGATCTGCAGCTTATATTTTTTCTAATCAACCAGAGGCCTGCTTTCTGTATGCCATCCCTCTTGGTCTGGTCGAAGGGCCTTGGCTTTAACATATCCTCCTTGCATTCAAAGCATTCAAAACTATTAGAAAACACAGAGAGAAGCCTGGCAGGCATTAATCATTTCCCTTCCAAAGATACTAGAGTAACAGGAAGAAAACAGTGGAAAACAGGGAGAGTATCAGTGTGAGGTGGGGGGGGTCAGCTTCACGGAGCAGAAGGCACAGGCTGTGGTTCAAAGTCACCAGGACATTAAGTAGCACAGCCTACCTGCCAGCCTATAAATGAGGCCTGAGAAACGCCCTGAGGGCCCAGCACCTTCTGTTCTAGAGCCTTCCCAGCCCTTCTCCCTGTAAGAGCTAGGCCTTTTGGAGCTTCCTCCACTCCTCCATCTCCATCTGCGATTGCACAGAGACCACTTTTACTCAATGCCTATCACCTCAAATTCGACAATCCCAAAACTAAAATTCATTCTTTGACTTCCTCCAAACTGGTCCCCTCCGCAGCCTCAGTAGCTCTGAAGGACAGGCAGGCCTCGAACAGCCACTTGGGCTCACAAGGTTTTGGGAATTAGCTTCTACTTCATCCTCCTCGTGAAGTCCTATTGACTTTGTTCCTTCAAATTCCCTCTTAAACCTAGTCTTTGCCTTTTATTTCTACTCCCAATCCACCACCTCACCCTTAACTTACTACAGAGGCCTTCAGCCGCCCCTAGAGGTGCTGTCGGGTTAATGGTCCTCAAATACCTCTTCCTCTCAGGACACTTGCTTGTTCAAAACCTTTTCCTGGCTCCCAAATTCCCACATTAAATTTAAATTCCTGTGCCTGACTTTCAAAGTAATCCTTAATCTTTGTCCCACCCTATTCCTTCAACTTCTCTCAAGCCACACTCCCAGAACACACCCTTTAATCTGGTTAAACTTGTTCCACTGGACCCATTCCCAAGCTCTCATCAACCTCTACCCCAGGCTTCTCTTGTTCCTACGCTTGAAACTGGCTTTCTTCTATGACCTAAATGTTTGCCTCAGGAGGGATTTCACTCTTTTTGGCTGCCCCCAAATGTAAAACAGAACCCCCTACTCTGCCTTTTTTTTTTTAACAATTTCTGGCAGATATCAGCATCTGCTAGAACAGTTGAAAATGTTGGATATTTGCTTTCCCAGCCTCCCTTGAGGCAAGGACGGGCACTTGTGTTAGGCTCCATCTAATAAGGGCATCCACTCCAGATTTGGAACAGGGCAGCGAAATGGAGGCCGGGATGAGTTATCACCCTCAGGTGGAAGCAGCTACAGCAGGATCAGGCTCCCAGGCAACAAGGGCAGCAAGCTAGCGGCAGTGGCCAGGGGTGCAGGATACAGTTTACTGCTTGGCGGTGGTAGTGCAGTTCAGTAGTGAGATTTGGGGTATCAAACTAGGCTTTGCAATATATAGTTAAGAGCCCCGGTAATTCTGAGGTACCTAATGTACATTCTTTAATAAAGTAAAACTTTATTGATGTGTAACATACATACAGAAAAGTACACAGCATACATGTAAAAGGGAAAAATGCACAAAGTATACAAATCAAAGAATTTTCACAAAATGAACCGACTTACGTCAGGAAACAGAACACTCCAAGAACTCCCCAAAGTCCCCTTGTTCCCTCCTCCAGTTACTAATTCCCTTTCAAGGGCAGCCACCATCCTGACTCTAACAGTATAGATCAGTTTTGCCTGGTTTTCAACTTGATGTAAATGAAATCATTCACTATTCTCTTTTGTAGCTGGCTTCTTTCACTCAATATTACATCTGTGAGATTCATCCATGTTGCTGTGTGTGGTTGCAGTTTGTCATTTCTCACTGTCTGTATAGCCTTCTGTCAGTGGGTAAATACTGCACCACTTGTCTATGCTACTGCTGATGGACATTTGGATAGTTTCCAGTTTGGTTCTATTACAGATGGACTCATTGGTGAACACGTGTATGTGTGCTGGTTTGATATGTATCTAGGAGTGAAATTGTAGGCTCAAGGCGAGGAGGTCACAAGATGGGCCAACGTGGAAGTGACCACCTGTGCAGAGTTGCTGAAAGCTAGTATGTGTATTAAAAAAAATTAAAAAGTGGGGAAGGTCTCTTTACATGTGCTCATAGGTCAACACAGATGCCTGGGTTTCTTGGCACCAAATTTGAAGCCACTGGGAATACTGGCTGCCTTGAGATACGGGGTCATCTGTTTCCTGGGAATAGGACTGGGGAAGAGCGGGTATGCACATGTCCCAACATCTTTTTAATAAATTTCTTTTCTGCTTAAAATCAATGAGATTTTATTCCTGTTGCTTACAGTTAATGAGATGCCGTCCATTTTTCAGCAGCCATTTTCTCTATAAAGATCTCCTTGACTATAAAAGCCCTCAAGGAGCAGTCATAATGCATATCCCCATATATTTTCTACTATCCTGAATTATTCAGTTATTTTATGCCTGTAAATCCTGTCTCCCCTATTATCAGAAGCTCCAAGACAAGTTTTCAACTGTCACTTCGCAACAAACTGATGTGCCATGGTAAATTACAGCATACAGGAAGTAATCTGTTAACTAATAAAAAACAGTGCCAAAGCCTGTGAATGAATGATATACATGGATATATTCAAGATTCCATTTTGATAAGGTCTCTGCCACTCATTTGAATTCCAATACGCTGTTAGACAGCTGATCTTATCTATGCCACAGGCCCTAGGAGTGTGTCTTTTATATGAATGTCATCTATCACGGATGTCATGGTGGGGGGAGACCAGGTCTGTTACTTTCATCTATCTCCTATCGTTCCTAGTAGCGCTGAATACATATTAGATTCTCAATAAATGCTGGTTGATTATATCAAGGTGGAAATACCATGCAAGGACCTGGAACACAGCTTAATGTAATTACAGGAAGTCCAGCCTTTAGCTCTTCCAAATCATGAACCTAACCTATCAGTCTTCTGGATACTCCCTCAATCCCCACGTCAGTTTTTCTCCTCAATAAATTTTGACATGGATTTCAAGCTAGGAATAATGCTTCTCACATAAGGTAAGTTTATAGTTGAAACATTAACACTTTGGTAAAAAATCTTCAGCAAATCATTCCCATCCTTATTGCTGTTTGATTTTAGAACAGCCAAACCATTTTTGTTTAAAAGGCTTTATGACATTAAAAAACCACAGCTGAGTATATCTTAGAATGTGTAATTACTGAGCTGAGGGTTTATTCTCCAAAGAAAACAGGCAAAATCAACTTTCTCAAATTCAAATATCCTCTTAATAGTGTTTCCAAAGAGATCATTCACAGGTTCTTTTAGAACTCAGGACTCCAAGCATAAGACACTACGAAAAGTGACAAGGTTTAAAAGAAAAAAGTGGCTAGGTTTTTACAAGTCTACTTGACCCCAAGTATAGTTGAAAAATACACATTTGTAAACAAGATGGGGGTGGAGTGGGAAGATAATACTAGTGGTAAAACAAAACCAGTGAAAAACAGACAATGATCTAAGAGGCAATATAATGAGGCGATTAAGAACCCCATCACTGGAGTTAAAGAACCAGAATTCAAATTGGACAGTCCAATTTACCAGCTGTGAGACCCTGGGCAAGTTAACCTCGCTAAGAACTGTAGTGTTTCTCTCTAATACATCCTTCAAAAGCATGTAAGCCCTTCAGAGCTAAGAGAACTTTGCCAGACAAATTAGAGATTCCAGCTTAAAAATTTCCCTTCTAGTAAACATAGCATTTAAAGGGATGCTTCCCAAATTTTAGGTATGCCTACTTTTATCACAATGAGTTATGGACTCCTGTCCTCAAACTCATCAATTCAGAATGGGTCTTTAAAAAAAAACAGACATAGGCTTACAATTACCTATTCACTTTCTTCTCAATTCATAGGTTATGTCAAATTGTTCCCCATTTACAATTCCTAATATAAGTACAATTACTGCATTCAGCTGCTGATACTCTTAATTTCTGGCAAATCTCTATAAAAAGAAATAATATGAGTTTAAGCTAGAAATAATTTTTTAAGGTCAGAGAGTGGGTAAGGAAGTAAGATTCAACACCATTCAACTAATGGAAAGTGCTTATTGCTGAGTGGAGTTTGGCAGACCTCCAGAATTCTTTTGCAATGCACAGCAGGATACCAACAAGTACTTATAAAGTACATTTTTGGATCTGAGGAGATCTCTGATCACTTTAATCTGAAATTATGATCGGAATGCTTTAGTCACTTCAGGAAGAAGGGCAGTCTTCCCGTACCAAGTTACCACTGAAGTCGGCTATAATGCTGTAAAACAATCCTTGATCACAAATTCCACCCAAGGATATAGGGAGAGAAAGCTGCACTCATGAGAAATATCTGAATATCTATAAATCCTATCAGATATGATTACCAGCGACCAATGGATGAATAATAAATAAGCCTGTCCTTTCAAGAATCTCTATTAAAACTAGAATAATTTCAGCAGAACCTTGAAATCAAAGTTATTAGTGGTAAGGCTACAGAAAAATCTCAATGATTACTTTTTTACTTTTCAATCACCTCCAAAAGAAGAGAGACTGGCTCTTTGTGAATGAAAACCTTATTCTCCTTCTGAGCTCCTTCACAGTTCTCCATGCAAACCTTCACTACTATGTAGGTATATGTGAAAGGGTACAGGTAAGATATTAGCATTATCATATGGGATTATACTTTAATAAATTGGTTTATACTTATGTGTGCTGCGTAGCACTGATCTTGAAGTTCTCAATCCAAAAACACACACACAAACAAAAAAAAAAAACCTTGTAAAATGTAATTTAAGGTTCAGAGAATAAAAAGACCAAGTTGGTCTGGTTCACTGTCAAATCCGCAGTGCCCACCAATGACTACCCTCAAAATTTTTACTAAGAGTTAACCGTGTACTACCAGGGCCTGGACTAGGCAGGCAATGGGAAACAACAATACATAAGACAGTCTTCACTCCCAGAGACTAACACCAGAGGGGAGACTTGACCAGTACCAGGAAAAAAAAAAGTGAAATATACACTAGCCTAATAACCTGAGTTTGGGAAAGACAAGATTTACTCCTATTCCTCCGGATAAGTCATCTGGCTGGCCTCCTTCCAACACTTAGGTCTCTGCTCAAACACCCTACAATGAAGGCCTTCTGACCACAAAATGTAAAGGAGGGCCCCCTCCCACTCCTATCATCTCCCTTTTCTTCTTTCTCATTACCTGCTTCATTCTTCCCCCAGTGCTTATCACTATCTGAAACTGTATCATTTACCTGCTGGGCAGTATTCCTCCACTAAAATGTAAGCACCCTGAGAGCAGGGACCTTATCTGTCTCATCTAGTGTTCCATCCATCCCTTTCACCTAGAGGCTGGTATACAACAGTCATTCCATAAACACTGTGGGAAGGAGGGACTCCTACTAGTGAAGTACACACTCAGGACACTTACCTTTTTCCCACCCAGAAAAGCCTCAACCTTATAAAAACCAGAAGTCAGACTAGTTACAGGAATCAACAACCACGGAATTCTGAAATCTGTGATGTCCCAAAGGGAACATAAGCAAGAATGCTTCTCATCCACTGCTCTCTTTACACTGCCTCCCTATAGTGTTTCTTCAGAAAGCTCTCTATTCAGTTATAATTCATTCAAATAAATACCAGCAAAATTTAATCTCTGTGAAAAAGACAGAGACTCTCAGAATTCTTTCCTATACTTACTCTAAAGCAGCTCTTCTTTAAAAGTTACCTGTTGGAGCTGGGACAGTTAAGCTACAAAGTGAAATTGGCTCAGCTGGAGCACTAACCCTAATGAGACTATAAATTCAGGAACAGAGCCTCCTTCCCCCGTCCCCTCTGCATTAAATTCATAGCAGGTACTTCACAAATATTTGTTTTCAAAAAACTATACTTGGTATCCATTTTAATAAAAGTAACCTGCAAAACCCAGCAAGCAACTTAAGAATTGCTACATTTCTTTTTTAATCAAGGTACTGGGGATTGAACCCAGGATCTCCTGCATGCTAAGGCACTCTACCACTGTGCTATATCCTCCCCCAAAGAACTGCTAAAATCTTAAGAAAAAAAAAAACACAGGAGTTTGAGCTCCACACTGAACCAACAGCTGGCAGAAAAAGCAGCTGTAGAGAAAAGGGGGTTTCATTTTCATCCTGGTACCTTTGAAAAAGCCGACCTAGGTACATTTTTAACTTCTACTTCTCCAAATCCTGTTCTGGACTTGAAAATGGAGGGAATCAATCTTGGAATTCTTCCAAGAGGATGAATCTAGTTAGTCCCAATCAATAAATGGCAAACTAGCAGATGAGCTGATGATAGGTTCTTTTATGTGCTTCTTTTTGCCTGTTTATTTTCTGCAATGAGCAAGCAATGCTTTTGTAAAAACAAAACAAAACAAAGCTTTCATTAAAAAACAAAAAAAATTGACATGAAAGGCAACAAGTAGGACAATGATTTTTTTTCACTTTCTCTAAACAGTAAGTGTTGTGTTTGTGCAGATCCAATTGGCACTGAACTACTGATTAACAGATGCCTTGGTCAGATGTGTTCTAGTCACTGATAAGGTGCTTTTCGTTGTAAACAATCCTCTCTTAGGGTCGTTTGGCCCTCAGCGAGTGCTTCACAGGGGAGTGAAGGCTTCGAATTGTTCAAGCAAAGCCTCCGTGGCCCCCTTTCAGAAGGGCTTCGGAAGAGATTCCTGCACCCTGCACCGTGTGCACAGCGAGACTCGCAAATGTTTTGGCGTTAGGACCTATTTACTCTCTTATCCACTGAGGACCTCAAAGAGCTGTGGTTTATGTGAGTTACATCTACTGGTATTTGCAGTATCAGAAATTAAAGCTGAGAAATGAATAAAACACATCAGAGCCATCAGAGTGGTGATGTCATCACACACTTCTGCAGCCTCTGGAAAACTCCACTGTACTGATAAAAGGATGAGAGTGAAAAAGACAATGTCTTAATGTTATTCCAAAAATAGTTTTGATATGACAGACACCCCCCACCCCGCCCAGAAATGATCCTTAAGAATCACTAGATCATCAAGATCCCTTCCAATGCTATGGCTCTGAGGCAGGTTTTCTCAACTTTGGCACTTACTGACATTTTGAGGTGGATAATTCTTTATTTGGGGCGGGGTGCTGTCCTGTGAACAGTAGGGCGTTTACAGAGGCACACCTGGCCTCTTCCCACTAGATGCCAAAAGCAATCTCCAACTGTGACAACCCAAAATCTGTCCAAATAGTGCCAAATATTGAGAATCCCCCATTCCAGGGTGTTGATTTGATTCGACTGAAATGTGAATTACACAATGTGTACCTCTCACTGCCTTCTCATCAGGCCCCTAACGTATCTATTTCCTCTCCACTCCCATCTAGGTGTGCTCCTCCTGTGCTCTTACTAGGTCACAAACAAGAGTCTGGTAGCAACAAGCACAGGATTTATCAGGTCAGGAAGAGACATTCTGGCCAAAGTTCACCTTTCAGGCATAAAAGGCCTCAGGGATCCAATGCTTGGGGATGGGAGGTAGGGCACACATAGCACCACCAGCCAACCTTCATCCAGCCATTCTTAGGACCTGGTAACAACCCAATCCTTAGGAAGTTACCTACCCTCCTCCCCTGAAAACGAGGTAATGGAGGTAACAGGCTAGTCGTGTGAGAGGAAAGAAGAAAAGGAGCTTCTGAAGGAAAGCCAAGAGGCAGTATACGAGTCTCAGATACACCACCCCTGAAACCTCAACCTCTGGGGACTTTTTCGTCAGTGTCGAGCTGGGAGGAAGTAACAAAACTGATAGAAAACCGACGTCCTCAGCACCTCCAAGCCAGATATTCACACCCCACCAAAGTTCCTACTCATCCCTTTAGTCTCCAGAGGTTGGGTCCAAGTTCTTTCTCCTGGAAACTGCCCCAGCCACCTTAGATCCCTTCCCCCTCAAAATTCCAAGTACCAAACTCAAATCCAGTATCGTTCCTCACCCTTCCTCCACAGCCACAAATCTGCACACCACCCCCACCCAACCCTCTCACTGCCCCTCAGACTGTACTCATATCTGCTGCTCCCCTCCCCCAAGCTTCTCCACGCAGGCAGTCTCTTCCCTCCCCAGTTTTCTCTCCCGCCCCGTAGTTTTCCACCATCTTCAAAACTCTTCCCTGATCCTAGGACTAGGACCCTCCTAATTGTATGTGCCACCCTGGAATCTGCACGTACCGTCCCCTTCTACTCTCATCACTCCTAAGCATCTCCCCCCAGTTACTTTCTACCCCGATCTACTCCACTCCTCGCTCTTCCTTACCTACTCCCTGGGCGTCCACCCCCCTTACTTGCCCCTTCCTACTCTCATGGGCCCTTCTCCCCCCGCCATCCCTCGGTCAGGCCTTCTCTAGGTCACTGCTCGTCCCTCGGGCCAAGCGCCAACGCCCAGTGTCAGTCGTTCAGCCTCTCAACCCCCTCCCCCTGGACCAGTCTTTCAGGTTGTGGCCTCTGAACTGTGCGCCCCGGGCCCAAACGGAGGGACTAAGCAGGAGGGCCCGACAACTCACCCAGGACGAGGCAGAGCAGAAAAAGCCCGGAGCCCGGAGCCGGGGAGAGGCGGAAGCACACCATGATACCGCAGAGCAGGCGGCGGCCGCGACGCGAGCAGCGACACCGGGGAAAAGGCTCGCGGGAACCGGAGTCAGAACGCCGCTGACCACCAACCACAACGCTGCAAAAGCCAGGACTCGGCGCTTCTGCACGGGTCATAAGACCAGGGGCGGGGCTCTTTCTTACCTTCAGCCAATCTCCGCGTTTGAAAGCGGCCAGAGGGGTGGTGATGCAGGGCCCGGTGGGCGGGGCGACCACGCCCTGGCTTTTTGGTTCACAATCATTCCTACGCTCCTAAGAGATGTACGCGGACGGCCTTTTCTGAAGCAAAAGAGAGAGGATGAACTTTTGAAGGTGGGTAGGTAGTGGAGATCATTTCAGTTCCGACTCCTCGAGGAAGAAAATACTTTGGCCGGAGTAAAAACGGTTGCTAGGCATCGCCACGTAATACCTACAGAAATAAAACATGATTAGATTCTCCAAACACTGTAGTTGGCCGTGCAGTTCATGCCATTAAATGGACAAGGGAGCTAGAGGGTAATATGGAGTTACTGAACGCCAGAGCAGGGCTTGGCCTTGAAATTCACTAGTTACAACACCCTATTTTTCAGATGGAGAAATTGAACTCAGAAAGAGGAAGAGTCTTCTTTAAATACAGAAAGAAACAAAATGAGGAAGAGAGAAATAAAATAGGACGGGGGAGGGGGGGGGACAAAAGATCATCCCTTTTCCTGCTACCCAGAGAGAGAGAACACTGTTATCTATGTATCCATTTCAGTTGTTTTTCCTTTCCCTATACACTTGTAAATATTCTTTAATTAGAGTTCATACTAAATATGCTATTTGGTATCGTTGACGGTTGAACAGATGAAACCTAAAATACTCAACAAATGAAAGCATTCAAAAATGAAAAATCTCAAATTGGGATAAAGCACTGATTCTCAAATGTTTCCAATAGAATCATCTGGGGATTTTTAATAACATAGAATCCTCAACCTCATTCCCCAGAGATTCTGAAACAATAGGTCTATGGCAGTCCTTGGAATCTGTTTTTTTTTTTTAAACAAGCACCGCAAGTGATTCTGATCTTTATGATCCCTGGACTACACTTTGAGAAAAACTAAAATAGAGCTTCTAAATCATCTAGTCCAGGAGATCTTAACCTGGTGTCAGTAGATGAACTGGGGGCCCGGGATGGGGGAGGGGGTACAGTTTGTGAATCCCAAGAAATTACATGCAAAATTTATGTATTTGTATTTTTCTGGGGAAATTTATATAGCTTTTCCTAGCTCTTAAATGGGACCTGTGACTCCTCACCCTAACACCCTCCCTGGCTCAAATATTAAGACCCACTGATCTACCCCCACTATCATCTGCTTTAATGTGATTAATTCCTGAAAGTGAAAACACTTAGCAATGAATGTGTTCTGTCACAGATGAAACTGAGTCATGAGCAAGTGACTTGCTCTACGAGGGACTAACATACACTGCAGGATTAGGCATGGCCTTTAGCAAAACAAGGAAACAAGGTCATTTGTCTGCCTCACTATCCATGAGGCTTGACAGGAGCTATGTCCTGGAGAATCCATGATTGAGTTCAGCACTCAGGAGTTGCCCCCCCAGTTTCTTACTGAAAGGACTCTGTCCCTTCTCCCTCAATTGTAAACTGCATAACTTTAATGTTCAGTGAAACCCTAAGTTCTAGAAGAAGAGACAAAAATGCATAGTGGAAAGATGGGCCATCACAAGAGTTGGGCAGAAAATACTGCTTACTGGCAGCGTGACCTTGGGCAAGTCACTTTGAGCTCTGTTTCTTTATCTATAAAATCACCTAGTATGACTAGAGCTGTTTCTTAATTCTGGCTGCACATTGGGATCACTTGTAGGGCACTGAAACTAGAGATGCCCCTTGGTGCCACCCCTTGAGAGTCTGATTCAGTTGGATGGAGTGGGGCCTTGGCATTGGAGTTTTCTCAGCACTCCCCAGGGCAGTATTAATGGGCCAGAGGTGATCTCGAAGGTGGCCCCAGCTTTACAGTTCGAGGATTCTATAAAAGTAAATGCATATTTGCTTAAAATAGAAGGAAACAAAGTGGTTCCAATTAGTCAAATACCCCATTTAACAAATTGTTGTCCTTAAGTTCTTGCAGAGGTCATCAAATGAAAAAACAGAACACAGTGAGGTAACAGCAGCCTTATAAGCTAAATGCCACCCCCCCCACCGTCACTGCCTTTTTCCCTGACAAAAACAAAGGCTGGTTTAACCTCCAAAACCTCGTTCTGTCTCCTAAAGGACTGTGTCCCAGTCAAGGTAAGTAAATGGGTTATTTTGTCAGAAGTAATAGGCAAAAAATTTTCAAATCTTAGTTTGTTCTGAGCTTCCAAATTCAAAATTGTTTTATGTTCCACCCCTACAAACACTGCGAGAACTACTCCCTTTCGTCGGCACCGTCTCCATCCGTCCCGCCCAGTCCAAGGAACTTGCCCCAGGCTCTTCTTTCGGAGACACAGATGGGGCTGTGGGACTGGGCGCTGTGTGTGGGGAACTCTGTAAGATCCCCTGGGATCTGAGCTTCACATCTGTGGACTGGGTTGTTGATCCTGCTGTAAACCGAGTGCTTTTACTGCTTCCTGTCCTTCAGTACCTCCTACCTCCCCTCTGTGCAAGACCCCTCAGCCCCCACCCCAGCCTCCTACCGCCCTAGGTAGGTTATGACTCTTCTGAGGAGCTTGGAGAGCTCAGGACTTTTTGGCCAGGGAGCCGGGAGTCACTGGCAAACACGTCCTTAAATGTGAATACGCTGAGTGGTAAATGATAGACAATAAAATATATGGGTCAGAGAAAGGAAATGGAAATAAAGATACAGATTTAGAATGGAAAAAGGATAAATGCACATCAAATAAGCGAATGAAGTATATTAGTGTCACCTACCAGCCATCTCTCAACTGAAGAAAAACTCACAGCCTCAAAGTTGTGAGTTCTGTTTTTTTCAGGGACCTTACTGAGGAACTCATCCAAAGAGGTCAGGGACGAGCCAGGATAAATGGGAGTTTTCACTGGAAAAAAATCCCGTAGTTGAACATCAACAGATAATTGCTAATCAAAAAAAAAAGACATCTCTGGTTAAAGATTTTAGTGTTTTTCTGTGTATGGAAAGATGCAAGAAGCTCTACTAGTTGAAATTACTCATCAGATATGCATCTTAACCACCTAGGGCCAGTGTCCTGTTTTTCTCCATCCTGAGTCCCCTCAGGCTCACTGTCAGGGCAGCGGCAGTGGCTGAAGGCTTGATGTTGGGGGTGGGCAACATTCTTTGTTTACTGAAATGGCAGGCAGCATTTTTTTGTCTGCACATCATACAGTTGTGCAAAAAGTGTTGCCTACACTCCTTTTTGCGTTCTCCCTCTAGCATGGCCCCCTTTTCCGGGTAAGCCTCCAACCTGTGACAGTGTGGTCATCACTCAGCCCCAGCAGAGAAGTCACAGTGGGCCCAAAGGCTGAGCTAGAGCACACTGGGTGGATGGAAACACGCCCTTGGGAGTTACTTGTCTTCCCCAGCAGGAGTCTTCTGGACCTCCCCTTAGAGGACCTGGTCGAATCTGCTAGCAGTTCTCAACTTGGGGCTTGTGTGAAAACCACCAAAAAGGCTTTTGAAAACACAGATGACTGGGCCCCACTATGGAGTTTGCGCAAGTCTGGGGTGGGGTGTGAGCATTGCATTTCTGGCAACTTCCCAGATGATCCTGATCTTTGCTGTTTTGAGTAAAGAGGCCCCAAACCGGGTGACCCATCCTCTGGGGAACGGGACTAAGAGGTGGGGGAGAGAGGACTTTCATTAACTTCCGCAGTATTTCAATTTTTACGGCAAGTGAATTGTTTGTGTAATAATGTTTTTAAATGAATGAATGCAAATCAATTTTTTAAAAATCAAATAATTTTTAAAAGTATAAAATCTAAAGGAAATACACTTTCCCCTACCCTGGACCACAGTCCCACTCCTCAAAGTAATAACTGGTAAAGGTCTCTTTTTTTAAACTCTCATGAAAAAATTATGCATGTACCTGCAGATACATTTATATTCTGGTTTTAATTAGAGAAATACAAGCATGCTCTACAGATGGTTTAGTGGTTTGCTGTTCGAGATATGTATCTTGAAGATGGTCCTTAAAAGTCATATAGCTTTACCTCATCCTTCTGAATAGCTGCATAACCTTTAATTGTGTAGCTGTACCATAATTTATAAAAATACCAGTGATCTAAAACCCCTCCGCCCAAAACAAATCCCTAGCTCTGTCTGCAGCATCGCCCTGTGGTTAACACAGGAACTGCATCACAAAACAACACCATTTATGTAAACAAATTTTAATAAATCATTTAGATTTATGTGGCCCTTTTGAAAAGTGGAAAGGTGCCACAAGAAAAGCATCACTGGTGTGGCTGGAGCAGAGTGGAGTCTGGCCGCTGTGATGCTGAAGTGGATTTCTGGAACCCACTCAGCCATCAGATTGTCATGTAACCTGGGGAAAGTCATTTCATGCTCTGTGTGCATCCTCTCCACACACAGATGAAGACGATTCTGGCCCCTGCTGCTCACTACTGGTCATTTGCGTGACCGCTGGACCTCAGCCCCCTCATCCATAAGATGGAGATGAGAATAGTACCCATCACTTAGGATTATTGTGAGGATTAAATGAGATATGGGGAAAGCGCTGATGCGTCGTGAGCGCTCGACAAGCACTCCCGTTACTGTTAGTAGTAGTAGTGATCGTAGCGTTCCCTTCTGCCCGCCAGTGCATCAGAGACCTCAGAGGTTTTCACTGGTGCTCACTGATTAAGGGAGGGCCACGGAGAGCCTTCAGATTTTAAAATTCTTTCTGTATAAATGTGTATATATCCAATGAAGAACAATTGTAAAACATGGCTAAACACAGAGAGGAAAATTAAAATAACCTATAGTCTAAGGGAAGGGCATAGCTCAAGGGGTAGAGTGCATGCTTAGCACGCATGAGGTCCTGGGTTCAATCCCCAGCACCTCCTCTAAAAATAGATAAGCCTAATTACCTCCCCCTCCACCAAAATAAAATAATTAAATAATATACTAAATAAAGCATTTTTAAACATAATAAAAATTAAAAACAATAAAATAACCTGTGGTCCTACTTCTGCCCAGAACATTCCTTCTCCTCCCACCTCCTCCAGCAGGCTGGCTCCTGATTCTCTTTCAGGTGACATGACTTCCTCTCAAGAAATCTCCTTTAACTGAATTAGGCTGAATTAATGGGCTTTCACCAGTGTGCGCCCCTGGTACCCCGGACTCTCCTCCTCACGGCGTTCATCACTCTGTAATTGTCTGTGCAGCAGCCCAGACCCCAGAGTAGCCCGTGAGCTTCTTTAGGGCAGAGAACATGGCCATTTTTTTCACTAATCTACACTCATAGTTAAGTGCTCAGTAAATGTTTATTGAATCCACAAATGAATGGCAGATCTAAGAATAGGTTCTTGGTTTTTGGAGATCATATGACCTAACTGCTGAGCTGGCGGAATGGTCTCCCTGGCAGCCTATTCCCCAGGTGTTTTCCATCTGTGTCACATCAGGGAAAGTGGTAGAATGTGTGCCTCTCTCCACTACACTAGTCAGCTGACCACTGCCTAACGTCTAACTTCCACTTCTGTGGCTTCCTCACTTTCTCCTGGTCTACATGTCCCTCTTTCGCTCTCTTTCTTTTTGAGTCTCAATCTCTCTCTCTCTCTCTCTCTCACACACACATACACACACACAGTCTTGCATGCCAGCATTACTCACCTTTTCACTGGAATCTCCATATCCTCTTTCAACTCAATAGATTATGAAGGAGAGTGATCCCAGGACATTAGGACCCATGAAGCCATGAGACAATTGTCACTGAGGAAATGTCCCATCCTTCCCTCCATTTGCAGTAAGAGTTCGGAGGGCCAGGTTCAAATTCAGAAATTCTTACCTCCTCTTAATGACACTGTTGATGAGAACAATAACCTGGTGCTTCAAGTGTCACTGAGAAGGCTGCAGCCTGCTCTTTGGCTTAAGATGGCAGCCACCTACCTCAGACTCCTGATGTGACGTGAGGGACACTGAAAATCCAAAGAGCTCTTGTCTGATTCAACCCTTTCATTTTGCCCAGAGAGGCCAAGTTACTTGGCCAAGTAGGCATCAGAGCTGGGACTAGAACTCTTACCTCTATATTTCTGCCCTGGTGCTCTATTCTCAGTTGACTCAAACCCTGTGTTCTAAAAGGCCCCGTTCATGAAAGCTTCATGTCAGTGAGAAAAGCCAGGGAAACACTCAGGGTCCAGTTCTGGTACAGAACTGATTACATGGAGACCTTAGCACCCTTATGAACTGAAATGTGTAAGTTTCCTAGCAACGTCACTCTTCCAGATGTTGTTTATTCCCTTTTCCAGCTGACTCCTCACAAAAGTCCTTGCTGGCTTTATAGCAGGCTTTAAGGAAGACAGTGCATCTATCTGGCCAACCCCTCCATGAGGGATTTAATAGAGGTAAAAAAAAAAACCCACTTCACTTGATTCCATCTCTTCCTTTCCGTCCATATTTCCCCACCCTTGCTCCCCAGACACAGTGATTTCTGAGAGCCAGGGTGGCTTCCAGGGGTAGACACACCCACGTGGAGACCCGTGAACCAGGATGGAGACACCAACCATCCAGATAAAACCTAGGTGATGGATGTCCCAGGGGCCCACTGAGGGTCTCGCATTCGGCCGCATCCAGCACCGGGTACACACCTAACAGTCACTCACTCTCCTCAGCATAAAACCCAGGAAAGCTGGTTTCTGATCCCAGTTTGGCCACTCCTCACTCTGTGGCCTGTTCAGGCCACTGACTCTCTTTAGCCACTTAATCACACTTTCCTCTACTGTCGAAGGCTTTGAACTACATCAGTCTTTCTCAAAGTGTGTCCCATAGGGTCCCTGGGCTCAGGGGAGGGTTCTCAGAGCACGTGAGGAAGAGATTCCGTGGGTAGGTCATCCTGCCTTTCATGCCACACCAACCAGAATGGCTCTAGTTTTCTCTGTTTTAGATTGTGGGGTTTTGTGTGACATTTTGTTTGAATAAGGAGCTCTGTGGCTAAAAAATGACAAGAAACTTTGGGCTAGAAAATTGCATGGTCAGTTTCAGCCATAACAGTCTAAAATCTTAGGTTCTTTCTGGGTTTCCAAGATAAGCCTGTCTGATAATGAAGGATTCTGATGTATTTTGCTCTAAAAAGAGCAGCTGAAATGAGAACACTTGACAAGCATGTCCATGGCACCTCTAGGGTCACCTCTAACAGGTGACACCCCCCCCCAAATAGTAATAGCTAGCATGTCCTATTTGCCAGGGACTGTTGCTCTGTGTCCTCACGAGGCAGAGAGAGCATCTCTCTCGTGTTTCTTCTCACTAAACCCATTCATGAGAGCTCCACCCTTGTGACCTGTTCACCTCCCATAGGCCCCAGCTCCAAACATCACTACTTAGGGCATTGGAGCTTCAACATATGAATTGGGGGTGGGGTGCGGACACAAACATTCAATCATAGCATTGCCCATGGTCACATGTCTGGTAAGTGGTAGAGTCAAGTTCCAGCCCTGGCAATCCAGTTCCAGTGTCCACGTTCCCAACCTTTACACTATTGTGCAAAGTGTCTAGCACTTGGTGCTGTTGTGATCTCTGAAAATCCATCTGCCCATTGGACATATCCACTCAAAGAGTTCGCTGTCACCTCAAACTTAATTTCTTCTAAACCAAACTCATCATTTCTCTTGTTCTCCAAGTCAGGTGTCCCTCCCCATTTCCTTTGTCCCCCCAAAGATTTCTAGACATTATCTTTAATGTCTTAACATTATATTTAATCCAACTCCTCCATACCCCAAACTAGCCACTCACCAAGTTCTGCTGACATTTCTTTGACTATTTCTCTGGGATCCATCCACAGCACTCTACTCCCTCCTAGACCAGGCCCTCATTGTCTAGCTGGCCTCCTTGACTCCAATCCATTCTACACACCAATGTCACAGTGATCTTCCTCAAATATTGCTTTTACCACATCCTTCTCCTTCCCAAAACCCTTCACTAGCTCTCTCTTTCTGACTCTATTATCTCTAGATGTTTCTGCTTGGACTTTGAGGCCTCCACAGTCTAATTTCTCTCTATCAAGCCAATTTTGCCTTCACATTAACATTCTCTGCTCTAACATGGGAAGTCTACTTATTGCTGCATAAGTTTTCATTTACATTACATCTGTGGCAGACACAGTTTGTTGTCTAACAGAGTACCCCTACTTCCTTAGTGGCAGAACCTTGATTACCTTACAGGTGACAATGTGCTCAGCCCCAAGAGATGAGTCACAATTGCTCTAAGCCACTCATGCAAGCCTTTGCTAGTGATGGATATACGGATGACCAAGTGACCTAGTTTTGGCTAATGACACATGAGGAGGACTACTCTGTGGGAGCTTTTGGGAGAGATTATTCCTCTCACGAAATGAGTTGAATGTGGGAAAAGGCTCCATAAACCTCTTGCTTGAGGTACTGGAGTTAGGATGTGATGTCTGGTGCTGTGGCAGCCATCTTGAAACCATGAGGGAAGAGAGCACTGTTGCACTGAGGATGTCAGAGCAAAAAGACCAAAATATTGATGATATCACTGAGTTGCTACAGAGACCCTGGGACTGCCCACCTCTGAACTTCTTGTTAAGTGGGATAATTAATGTCCTTGGAGATTGAAGTCACTGGTAGTTGGGGAAATTTGTTGCTTGTGCTTGACGTCATCTGAACTAATATCCTTCATCCAAGAAGCTATCCATTTGTTCTACCACCAATTCAAATCCTGAAATATTTTCAAGATGCAGCTCAAACCATACCTGCAGACCTCATCAACCTCCTTCTCTGCTGAGCTTCTAAACTAACATTTAACCTGTGTCCTACAATTCAGTGCTTCATTGTCATGAGGTTTTGTATGGCTTTTCACTCTATCTTTTCCCAGGCTCATTTCAACTCTCCAACTAGGCTAAGTTCCTTGAGGAGGGTGCCCCCTACTAGTGTATTTTTCTCCAGGGCTGCCACAGTGCCCAACCTGGGGCTGCCCAGAGTGTGCTCAGCAGCCTTCCTCATCTGAATACTAATGATGTCTGAAAACTATTGGAATTCTTAGTGCTGAATAAGAGGCACCTCGTGTCTCCTCACAATGACAAGTTCGTTTTTCACTCCAGCACAAGTAATTCAAAGTCCAAAGTAAACAGGTGACATTTTATGGGCTCAAAGGATTTTTTGAGAATTGACCAGTTGTTAAATATTATTTAACCCTCAAATCTATACTGTGGAACATACAAGTCAGTGTTTCTCAATAACGACTGCACATTAGCATCACCTGGGAACTTTTTTAAACATACAGATGCCAGGATCCCACCCGCAGAGATTCTGACTTAATAAGAGGTGTGGTCTGGGCGTCAGAGGTTTTAAGAGGTCTCTGAGTGGTTCTAATGTACAGCTAGGGTTGAGACCCACTGCATCACTGCGTTGAAGTCCTAAAGCAGGATTCTTAAACACTGATGTACATAGCAATAACCTGTGGTTTATGTCAAATCACCATTTCTGAGTCTCACTACCAGAAAATCTGAGAGTCTGATTGGGGTCCAAGGATCTGCATTTTTAGAAAATAGGCAAATGAGTCAGATGTATGAGGTCTGTAGGCTACATTTTGCGAAACTCTGTTGTAAATGAAATTATGTCTAGAAAAGTCTGTGGTCTACTTTTTACTTGCTTAAAATATACTTTTGGCAGAAAATTAATCTGTAGTTGTTATAAGTCAGACATAGGAAAAGCAATTATGGTCCTCTGCTCTAAAGAAAGAAAAAAAAAGAAACCCAAGACTTGTTTAGTGTTAAACTAATGATTCACACCAAAGGACAATGCTAATTTCCGATGCAATAGATGTGAGTATAAGTATGGGAAAAAAAAGAAAATTGTTTTAAACGATAGGAAGATTTTCCTGAAAACAAAGTGAACATAAGCTTTTTAAATGATCCAAATCTAGGAGACTGAACTGTTCTGATGATTCAGACTGAAGTGCATCAAGACTGCTAACTATGTGCAACAGACTGGAATAGTGGGTCCCAACCAGTGAGATATAAACTAAACAGAGATAAACATAGAGCCGGCTTTTCATTTAGTTTTGTTTTTCAGTCTATTTCACAAGTACAGGATGGAAGAGATCATACTTGGCGAAAACTTATATGAAAAAGATCTGCAGTTTCTTCTTATTACTGACGAACTCAATATGAGTCAACAGTGTGACTCTTAAAAGAAAAAAGGTGTAAAGTTCAAGCTTGGGCCACTTCGGTAGAAAACTTGAGTCAAAGGAGGTGACTGGAATCACAGTTCCAGTTCTGGGTACCACAGTTTTGAGACATTAAACTAGAGCTCCTCCAGGAACGGGAGACCAGGACGGAGAGGAACTGCAAAATCTCCCCTCCGGGGACAGCTCAGGCTGGAGAATGGAAGTCCTGAAACGGGGAAGAGCGGCGGGGACAGCACCTTGTGGAGCTCTGGAGAGAAAAGAGGAAGATTAGGTTGAAGTCCCTCAGAGCCAGGATTCAGTTCAGTAGAAAGGAAGCATTTCTAAGACCTTAAAAAGTAATAACCCATAGTGACTTGTTTCGAGTCACTGGAAGTGTTTATAAAGAAGCTGAACGCGTTTCAGCACTGGAAGAAAAGTTAGATACGGTGACTTCTAAGCGCTCTATCAACTTGGACCCCACAGCTTTCAGAAATCCCTTGTGCCTCAGTAGTGATTAGAGGAGGGAATTTGCAGTGAAAGAAAATACGAAGGACAGTGACATTATCAAAGGAAAGGAACCACGCAATAAGGGATGTAGGCAGCTTATATAAATTAGGAAAGGCAAGGAAACTAATCTCCCCTAGAGCCTCTGGAAGGAACACAGCCCTGCTGACACTTTGATTTTCAGACTTCTGACTTTCAGAACTCTAAGATAATAAATTTGTGTTGTTTTAAGCCACCAAGTTTGTAGTGATCTGTTAAAGCAGCAACAGAAAACTAATACAATACCCCCTGTATGAAAGACTGGCCAGTTTCAGGGAAAAAGAGCCCCTAAAGTTGGCATTTATAAGATTCTGATGGAAAAATGTTGTTTTTGTTTTTTGGTTGGTTTGTTTGCTTCCTTTCCCAGTTAAAAGTCCCAGAATACGACTACATGCCAGTTTCTTGTCCAGCTCTCTAGAAAGCTGCAAGTCTGGACAACGGTTTGTGGCGCAGTTGGAGGCTTCCCCATTCTATTTTACACGCCCTCTCCACCGCCCCTCCCTTCCACCAGTCAAGTTCCAGGAAATTTACCTAGAACCATCTTTATCTGATAACTTCTTTCCAGCTCAGCATCTGCTCAGGCATTCATACCTTCAATTTGCCATATGGGTAGGGATCTTTGCAAACTTGCTAACTTCTTGCTTTGCAATGGAGTGTCTGGCTGTTTATGAAATATCATTCCAGCAATATTCAAATTCTCCGCTCCACCGTGTTAGCTGCTTTGCTGTTTTTCAGGTCCAGTCCCACCCCAGGGCCTTAACACGGGCTGTTTCGTCTGCCTGGAACATTCTTCCCTCAGCTGTCCTTTTGGCTAACTCTGTCACTTCTTTCAGGTTTTTGCTTACATGTCACTTTCTTAACCAAGCCTAACCAGACTACTCTATTTAATACTGAAACACCCCCTACACACACACACACACACACACACACGCACACGCACTTTCAAGCTCCCTTTTCCTGTCCACTTTTTCACAGCACTTATCTCCTCCTAACATAAAATATAATTTATTATTATGTTTATTATTGAGGGTCTGTCTTCCGCCTTCAAAATACTAATGACACGAAGTGCAGGATTTGTGTCTTTCCTGCTCACTGATATGTCTTAAGCACCAAGAATAGTGCTTGGTACGTAGCTGATATTCAGAGATCCTCAGTAACTATTGTTGAAGGAATGATTTATACTCTTCCCTGTGCTAATCCCTAGGCCAGATGCTGGGGTAGGGCTGTGAAAGAACAAGACACCATGTGACTTAGAATCAGCCTGCCCGATATCGCACACAGGTTTGATTTTGTTTTGACCAGGCAGCCTATAAACACTTGGGGGCAAGTACACTCTTTTCCTTCCCTCTAGTGCCCTCTGCTCAGCCCGGCGGCCCCTCCTCCCCAGCCCAGATCGCTGTGCTGGGGCTTGCCCATTCTCTCCAAGCTTGTCTTCTCTACTCGGTGGAAAGGAATGAGTGAAAAGGGAGTTAAATCACTCTTCTCCCATCAGGTACTTATGGATATATGGTGTCGAAAAGCACTTTGGAAAAAACACCAAAGATGCTTAGAAAATAGTTTTGGGGGTTTTTCAAACATACATTTGTAGACAAACCTCAAACAACTCCCAAACTAAAAAAAAAAAAAAAGTGCCGGTGTGCTTTCCCTTAAGCAAACCCGAAGAATGAGAGTTCAAAAACTTCTGAGAGGAAGCAGAACACATCACCCCAAAATGTGCCACTTTGGCGTGTGGATTGTTTGGAGCTGAAGGCAATTAAAACCCAGCAGTCTCAGGAAGAGCTTTTTTTCCTCCCCCTTAACTCTCTAGAAGAATTGAGACAGGCGGCCTGTACCAGGAAGAGAGCTATTACCAGAGAGAATGTTTTCTATCAGAAAGACTTCTGTGCATGGCATGGCAGACATTTGTTTACTAAACATCTGCTCTTCTCATCTTCCTGTGAATTGTCTTCCTCCCTTTTGAAGCCCAAGACCCCTGCCATCTTCTCCTGAGCTCAGGAAGGTACACAAGCCTCAAGGACCTGACTGTGGGGGACTCTTCATGTCTTTGTGGGGCTTCTATACATAGGTAATTAAATGTAATTAAATTTGTTTTTCTCCTGTTAATCTGCCTTATGTCAATTTAATTATTAGATCAGCCAAAGAATCTAGAAGGGGAAAGTTTTCCACCCGTACACTTATAAAAGTAGATTTGATCTGGGAGTGGCTATTTGCATTTCAAAGGATGCCTCACTTCACAGAAAGAATTTACCAGAGGGCTATTTCAAATAGTTTGCTCAATAGAAAATGTTGAACCTGGATGTCTCAAAATGGAGGATTAAGTGAAGCAGGTTACATTCATACAATGGACTATCAAATGGTCATTAAAAGTTATGTTCTTAATACAAATGGGAAAGTGCTAACACTGAAACGGGAAAAGAAGTTGAAAACAAAATTGTATAATGACAATGGTTTTTAAAAATACATAGTAAAAAGACTGGATGGTAAGACACCAAATTATTAACAGGAATTGTTTCTGAGTGTTGAGATTGTAAATAGTTTCCTTTTTGTCTTTTGAATTGTCTGACTGTCCACATTTTCTCTAATAAAGGTGTATTATTTTATCATAAATATTAAACTTTTAAAAACAAAAGTCAAGTTTTGAGTTCTAAAAATTCATTTCGCACAAAACGTTTCAGAATTGTCACTACTGGGGTGTGCCTGTGGGGGGGACCTCTGTTTATCAACTCTTTATCTAATTCTTCCATTTGCTTAATAATATGTCTTTAATAATCCAGAACTAAGGTAGAAGAGTGGGGTGGGAGGATCCTTTTAAGATCCTTTTGAGAAAATGTGTGGCAGTTGCTTCTGCGGGGAATGAGGGAGGAAACTGTGTCAAGTGATTATTTAAAACCCCGATCTTATCATTTTGCAAGCTTGAAATGAATTGGTTAAATGAATTTGACAAGCGATTCATTTGTTCTTTTTATCGAATGCGGAGAACGTATTAAAGTTCAAAACTGGTAGGGAGGACTATACAAAAAAAGGTGAAGGCGGTGATGACAAACCAACAAATTAAAGGAGGCTGTTTAGAGAAATCGCTGAGTCAAGAGTCGGGCAGTCACGTGAAGTTTTTAATAAAAACGAAACTTAACCAGACATGGTTAGCTCTCCCTCCCCTCTCCACCCGCCCTGGGTATTGTTCCAGGCTCGGGGACTGGCGGTTTCTATCCTTAGGATCCTCGGCCAGGAGGACCGGGCGGGCCAGAGCCAAAGCGGGGCGGAGGGAGGAGGATCTGGGCCCGGCCGGCGCGCCTTTGGACTTTGTGGGTCAGCGTTTTGGGAACAGGAACACATCGATCGGGTGGAAACATTGGCTTTTTGTGTCTCCTGCGTTTGGTACCTTTGGAGGGCCGGCTGCAGCTGTGGGCGACTGTGCTAGCTGCCAGCGGTCAAGGCGACCTTGCTCAGCAAAGCCACTATTGTACTTTGAGCTAGTGACTCCGGAGGCTTTGCCGCTTTCCAGGCATTCCTCCAGGAGCTTTCTCCCCCTGGAGGCTTAGCCTTTAAACGCAGTTTGTTTTTTGCGGTGTGATGTTGCTTTATTCTTGGCTTTGGCGCCAAGAGTAGCCTGCAATTCTTACCAGTTAATTATGGCCTCTCGGAGAAAAGAACAAATAAAGTATGGTCCTTTATGTTTAAAGTTGGTGCTTCTGAGTTCACTGACCGTAGTTGCTTTAAAGTCTTTCGCCAGGTTCTTAGTCACATGGTATCCTTTACAGCCGCAAGAACCCTGCACCAAAGCCTGGTGCCTCTGCTGGGTTGGCTATAGATGACTTGGACACAGAGACACCACAGCTTTTTTGCGCATGTGTCAAAGTCCATCAAACTGTACAGTATAAATATATGTAGTTTATTGAATGTTAATTATGCCTCAATAAAGCTGTTTCAAAGGAACACACTCAGAGGATTAACAGAAATAGTAATCAAGATTAAGTATGGGCATACCTCAGCGATATTGTGGGTTTGGTTCTAGAACACCATAATAAAGCAAGTCACGTGAACTTTTTGGTTTCCTAGTGCTATATGAAAGTTATGTTTACACTATATTGTAGTCTATCAATTGTACTGTGAAGGAAAAGTCGGGCTGGTCTAACAAGATAACTCACAAGTCTAGGAATGTAAAGGAGAGGCTGGGCTGGTCTAACAAGATAACTCACAAATCTAAGTGTCGGAATACTGATCTGAGTTCTGCTGAACTAACTTGTAAATCTAAGTTAATTAGTGTTGGTTTGCTGTTTATGTTTTTTTGTTAGCCAGCTGGATTTTCAAAGATATATATCTGGCTTTGGAATGTTGGTTTGCTGCCTCCCCGCCTCCACTTTTGTGATAATGATGCTGCTAAAGCTGCTTCATGCCTATTGGCCAAATACCCAAAGCTCGTACTTTACCCTATAAAACCTCATGCGCACGTCTTGGAGGTGCTCAGAGCTTTGGAGCAGAAGCCTCTCTGAGCCCGCCGGCGTAATACATCTGAGTACTCCAACCCTCCAAGTGGTGCTTATTTCTTGGCTGGCCTGTCGTTTCCGTAACAGTACAACAGCATTACATCTGAAAAATAATGTACATATCTTAATTTAAAATATTGCTGAAAAATGCTGACCATCATCTGAGCCTTCAGTGAATGGTGATCTTTTTGCTGCTGGAGGATCTTGCCTTGATGTTGATGGCTGCTGACTGATCAGGGTTGCTGAAGGTTGGAGCGGCTGAGGCAATTTCTTAAAATAAGACAGAAATGAAGTTTGCTAAATTGACTGACTCTTCCTTTCATGAACGATTTCTCTGTAGCATGCAATGCTGTTTGATAGCATTTTACCCACAGTAGAACTGCTTTCAAAATTGGAGTTGTTGACTGAAGAAAATGCACAACCTCAAAGTTGAGGATTATGTTTTATTTGGCAGGCTTATTGAGAACTATAGCCCAGGACACAGCCTTTCAGATAGCTCTGAGGAACTGTTCCAAAGAGGTAATGGAGGATATGGAGGAGATAGAGAGAGATAGATATGGGCATATATGAGTTTTTGCTGGGAAAAAAAACAAACCCATGTAGTCAAACAGTAAAAGATCACAAAAAACAGGCATCTCAAGTTAATGATTTTAGTGCTTTTCTATGTATGGGAGGATGCAAGAGTCCTTGGGACATGTCCCATCAAGTGAGGGTCCTGGCTTCACACAGGAAAGAATTCAAGAGTGAGCCATATTTAAGCAAAGGTAGATTTATTCAGAGGGATGCACACTCCATATACAGAGTGTGGGCTGTCTCAAAAGGTCAGAGAGGCCACAAGGCCAAGGAGATACACGTTCCATAGGCAGAATGCAGACCATCTTATTCAGAAGGGAGAGTGGTGGCCTCAGAGCATGGAGTCGCCTAGGAAAAATGAGATTGGCCGTGAGGTGCGGGGCTGTTAGTTTTTATGGGCTCAGTAACCTCATATGCTAACAAGTGGGAGGATTATTCCAACTACTTTGGGGAAGGGGCTGGGATCCCAGGAACTGGACCATCACCCACTTTTTGACCTTTTATGGTCAGCCTTGAAACTGTGCTGGCACCTGTGGGAGTACCATTTAGCATGCTATTGTATTTCAATGACTGTATATTGAAGTTCAAGGTCTACTGGGAGTTGAATCTTCCACCATCTTGGTGCTAATTGCTGTGTCATTCTTTCAGTGGTTGTGCCCTGCCCCCTTCCCTCCTGTCTCAATTGAAATTATTCCTTTCATATGCATCTTAACTCTCTAGGGCCAGTGTCCTGTTTTTCTCCATCATGAATCTCCTCATGGTGCACTGTTGGGGGTGGCTGCAGTGGCTGATGGCTTTATGACCTCAACATCTTTTGTTTACTGATATGGCAGGGGACATTCTTTGTCCACAGAGTCAATCCTCTTAAAACTCTGCTGCTTTATCAAATAAGTTTATGTAATATTTTAATCCTTTGTTTTCGTTTCAACAATCCATTAAGTTATCTGACTTATATGAGTGCTGTTTGTGGAGCCTTAAAACAATTACAGTAGAAACATTAAAGATCACTGATCACAATGAGCTATCACCTCACACCTGTCAGAATGGCTATTATCAAAAAGTCTACAAATAACAAATGTTGGTGAGGATGTGGAGAAAAGGGAACCCTCGTACACTGTTGGTGGGAATGTATATTGGTGTAGCCACTGTGGAAAACAGTATGGAGGTTTCTCAAAAAACTAAAAACAGAACTACCATATGACCCAGCACTTCCACTCATGGGTATATATCTGAAAAAAAAAACACTAATTTGAAACGATACATGCACCCCAATGTTCATAGTAGCATTATTTATAATTGCCAAGAAATGGAGACAATTTAAGTGTCCATCAACAGATGAAAGGATAAAGAAGATGTGGTGTATATACAGTGGAATACTACTTATCCATAAAGAAGAATGAAATTTTGTCATTTGCATCAACATAGATGGATGTGGGGGGCATTATGCTAAGTGAAATAAGTCAGACAGAGAAAGACAAATACTGTATGATATCACTTATATGTGGAGTCTGAATAATACTACAAACTAGTGAATATAACAGAAAAGAAGACTCACAGATCTAGAGAACAAATCAGTGGTTACCAGTGGTAGGGGAGGGGCAAGATAGGGATTGGGGTGTGGGAGATACAAACTATTGCATGTAAGACAAGCTCAAAGGTGTATTGTACAAAATGGGGAATGGATCCAATATTTTATAATAACCATAAATGGAAAATAACATTTAAAAATTGTATAAAGAATAAAAAAAGTGTTCAACGATCACAGGTCACTGTAATGAATATAATAACAATGAAAAAAAATTAAAGTATTGTGAGAATTACTAAAATGTGGCAACAACACGAAGTGAGCCTGACAGACTTCCTTGACCTAGGGTGGCCACAAATCTTCAATTTGTAAGAAATGCAGTATCTTCAAAGCACAGTAAAATGAGGTCTGCCTATAACTGATAAAAGGCAAAAATTTATTTCTTTTATCTATGTCACTGAGTGGTGAAAAAGATTAATATGGATTTCCCCTTTTTGGTGAGTTAAGCCTTAGATTTGTATAAAGATAGACATGTGGTTTTATTTGTAAAGGTTTTCCTAGATGAGGGTATTTCATTAATGTTTTGCTTACAATGGCTGTGACACCTAAGAAAACACAAAGCCATCCTGCCTCAAAAACAAAGAAAAACAAAAAGAACAGAAAACATCCCAGACCAGTAGGAGGTAACAGTACCCGAGTCAAGAACAGGCTAGGGAGTCAGGCTGACTTGGGTTCGAACTCAAACTCTGCGACTCACCAGCTGTGGGAGCAGAAGTGAGTCCCTTAGTTTCTCTGAGCCTCAGGTTCCTCGCAGAGTCCTGAGGGACTCAGGGTCAGCAGGGGAGGAACAGAAAGAGGGATCGTTCAGCTGGAGCCCTGACTCTAGGGGGCCTCGAATCTGGACTGCTGGCTCAGAGTAAATTCAGGCCAAATTGCTGGGAGAATGACTATCACAAAAGTTGATCCTAAGTGAAATCCGTGGAACCCTGGCACCAGAGGGTGGGAGTCTGATCAATGTCTTCAAAATCTGAAAGCGTCCCAGGCCTTGAAGACCTTTCAGGAATAAATGAGTTAATCATGGATGTGAAGGCTCAGAACAGTCCCTGATACATCGTGAGGACTGCACTCAGTCCATGGTATCTTGATTTTTATTTTGTAATTATTGCTGGTGGAACCACCTACCCCGTAGTATCGTGAGCAGAGCGTTAATGAAATAAAGCAAGGAAAGTTCCTAGCAGAGAGCCAGAGCTGTCAGAGGCACTCAGTGGGTATTGGTTTTCTTCCCCTTTCTCTCGCCTCACTTTGACATGTTCAGCCTCAACTTCAGCCCACTCCGTGAAGCTTTCCCTGCTTCCTGTCGCCAGACTCAACACCTGTGGCCCTTCCTGTGGCTCTGGGCCAGGATACAAGGAAGAGTCTTGTGGGAGACCTGGACCATGTCACCTGGCACTGAAGTGCTGCCCTGGGCTTTGTGTACTTCGGTGTAGTCACGGTGAGGGCACAAACTGGGCTGTCACGACCTGGGTTTACCTGAAGCAGGTGGTGAGGTGGAATTGGGGATGCAAGCTGTTTTGAGATCGATACCTGTGAAAGGCAGCAGTGGGAGGCAGGATTGGGCACAGGGACAATCGGACGGTGATGCCAGCCTAACAAAGCCTTGGCCAACCCCACAGGGAGGGCTGGAGCCAGTGTTGTCCATCAGAGTCCCACAAGGGACTGACGAGGTCCAGTTACCCCTCTCTCTCAATCACTGGACGCAGGCTGCCCCAGCAGGAGCATGACCTGTGACCTGACGTGGAGGCGGACCCTGAAGTGGCTGACAGCTGGTGTCTGCACACCTCCCCAGCTGGGCGGCAGGCCCGTCCTTGAACGGGAGTGGGGCGGGTGTATTCTCCGTGTCCACCCTATTGCGGGTAAACCAACAACCTCGTATCATGTACCAAAGTGCTGAGTGATCGGAACAGTGAATTCCAATCATATCTCCACATGTTAAGGAAGAGGACGGGCCGCCATGTCTTGAGAGACGATAGTAGGGAAAGTGAGTTGAAATGTCTGTGCACCAGACAACTGTACACGGGCAGTAAGAGCAGCTGCCACTGAGAAAAGTTTGTTCTCCCCGAGAGGGAAGGAGATCAGGCTGTGGCCACATGGACCATGCAGGGTGAGTAGGGTTTTCTCTTGTGAGGGAGCAGCGAGAAGTTCAGATGAGGAGAGGCCAGGGCTAGAGGTAGTGGAAATCTTAGCCCGAGGCTGTCCCAGAAAGCTGTGTGGCCTCACAACAGTGTTCCTCATCACTGAGGATGCTTGTTAAGTTCCCAGGCCCACATCCCCACATCATTCTACTCAATCAGAATCTCTCGGGTTAGACCCAGGAATCAGCAAGTTTAAAAGGCATCCCCTTGCTTCTTCTGCAAGTGACAGTTTGAGAACCCTGCACATCTGAAAGACAACCAGTGATAATCCATCTCTTTTTCTAACCCTTTCCAGGAAAGCATAATTCCCCTCCCCAAAAGGGAGAGCAGGCAGGGATAAACAGAAATGCACCTAGGTCAGCACAGCCAGGGACGGCTAACCACCTCAGGTTCCCGGGAGTGGTGGAGGAAGTATTTGACGCTGTCCAGCTGCCTGCCCTCTTTCCACTGGCCGGGTGTTCCCTTGCCTGCTGGTTCCAGATAGGAGCTGCAGAAGCTGTCAGGTTGCTACTTAGTGGGGTCAATGGGACATGTGGGAAATAAGGGTTAGATGAACATGAAATACGTGTAGGAAACTAAGCAGTCCTGCTGGACGGTATATAGTGTCAAAACGTTCTTGCAACAGTGGGTGTGTAATTGATGCATACTGTACATTTACAACTATATTTTATTGATTCATAGTGCTTTTCTATTGTGCAATAAATCCTCCTAGAAGTGATGAGCACAAGCAAATGAAAGTACCTCTTTATGAAAATCTAGGTACTGAATTTGATGACATACATGTAACCTCCCACTAAATGTCTATTGATATTTACCATCCATGGGGGCCACAGACATATAACTGACCACACAAAACCCAGAAGACATCCATCTGCTAAAGAAGCACCAGCATCTACTTCAGAAGTCGGTACATAGTTGTTTTAACAATGGACTCAAGGATCACACATGCAGACACAGTTTACATATTACTCTCTGCAGCATGACTTTTCATGTATATCACATGGTTGTCCTAAAATCACCTTGCTCATTTTCACTCTGAATTTCCTTACACATGTATGAAAGGTGAAGCAGCAGCTGTTGGCTGAATTAGCCAAACAAATGTTTCCATGACACCAACTTGATAGCAGTGCCTTCAGAGCTTTGAATAAAAGAGAAGCTAAATTAAAAATGGTTTGATTATTACATCCAGTGCACGGAATCAAATAACAATTTTGGAAGCTAATTCCGATGAATGTGAAACATTTGCCAGCATTGTAAAAGCTCTTGTAAGGTAATAAACTTTAACATTGAAGATAAAATCATATGGATTTTTTTTCAGTGATAAGATGAAGCCAAATTTTCGCACAGGAAAATGTCGTGGTAAAACAGTGCTCCTACTTGATTAAGAGATGTATAGAGCAGGAACATCCTTGGGACTGGTTATGGGGCACATGTAATTGAGGACTGTATCCAAGCAAGCTGTAATGCTATACCTATTGAAAAAGCTGTCGTGTCAAATTTACACATTTTTTTCCCTATAAACACAATTAGGGTCTGAACTATTGTTTTTGTATGTGACAAAGTTTATGTTGAATACCAAAAATAAAAAATAAAAACTCAGAACCATTTTGTTAGTCCTCCTAAGTGTCCTACAGTGGTATTGAGTTTTTTATAGAGTTATCTAAATTTAGGGGGTTTTTAATTCAAAATCAGTTGGAAATATTTAATGAAAATATTCAACAGATAGAGTCATAGAAAAACCCCTTTGGCTTCTGAAGCTTTTAGCAAATTGCAGTTAGCAGAAACTGGAAGGCATTCTAGTGTATTCCTAAAAAGGACTGGAACAAATTATGGAAAACAATGAATAGGATTTAATTGTGAAATTCTGTAATTGTGCTCTGGGATATCTTGACTTGTGAGAGGACACTTGACATTTTGATAGCGCTCCTATATCTTAATTGGATAAAATTTTAATTGGCTACATTTATATTCTGTACCTGAATGGAATGAAATTGAGAATGTGTATGATTTCCAACATCCAAATTTGGTGAAATTTTCAAAAGAAATGTAGAAACAACTTTTAAATGAGTTTTGTGAAAATATTTCCTAAACAATGATACTTTGAATAGACAACCTACAGAATGGGAGAAAATATTTGCAAACAATGTGACCAACAAGGGGTAATATACAAAATATATAAACAACTCATACAACTCAATATAAAAAATCCAATAAAAAATGGGCAGAAGACCTAAACAGACATTTTCCAAAGAAGACATACAGATGGCTAATAGGCACATGAAAAGATGCTCAACATCACTACTTATTAGAGAAATGCAAATCAAAACCACGACAAGGTATCACCTCATATCTATCAGAATGGCCATCGTCAAAAAGTCTACAAGTAATAAATGCTGGAGAGGATGTGGAGAAAAGGGAACCCTCCTACACTGTTGGTGGGAATGTAAATCGGTGCAGCCACTATGGAAAACAGTGTGGAGGAGATTCCTCAAAAACTGAAAATAGAACAACCATATGATTCAGCAATTCCACTCCTGGATATATATCCAGAAAAAATGAAAACACGAACTTGAAAAGATACATGCACGCAATGTTCATAGCAGCACTGTTTATAATAGCCAAGGCATAGAAGCAACCAAGTGCCCATCAACAGACGACTGGATTAAGAAGACATGGTGTATATACAGTTATGCACATACATACATATATACATATACCTATTTCTTTCAGATCCTTTTCCAGTAACAATTTCAAATTTCTTAACCATCAAATGCAAGTTTGAAAATTATTGCAGACAATTTTATTTTTTCACTTTAAAAATAATAAAACCATATTAAAAATACATTCTTCACAAAAGTACGAACGATGCATTATAAAAGGCAAGACTAAGAAACTGATCAGACTATGTGACTAAGTACTACACATAATTACTCTACTTATGCTATTTTTAAATGTTCAGATAATCAATGTAAATAAGTTATATTTTATTTTAAACACACTAATATATTTAATTTTTATTTTTTAACAAAAGATTTTACTTTTGAGCATGGGATTTTCACACCAATATAAAGTCAGTTTCAGTGAACAAATCAATATTTCAAAAATTATATAGCTATTTAAGCCCCCTTCACTCTTAGAAGTGTCTCGGTTTGATCAAGAAGTGATATTATCACCCCAACCATAACATACTTAGCACATTTGCTTTGGCAGTGGCTGGCTGGGGCTTCAATATCAACTGCAACTTAGTAGCTTTGTGACCTTAAGTAACTTAGTCAATTTCTCTCAAACTCAGTTTCCTCATGTTTAAAATGGGATGATAATAATAGAAACTCCCTCACTGGGCTGTTGTGAGGAAGAAGTGAGGTAACGTGTACAAGGCACATGGCGCAGTGCCTTGGCTTGTCCGGCACTCGGCGACCACTGCTGAATTATTGATAAATATCATTATCACCGTTGTTGTTAGTTTTATTAAGAGGCTATGTGCATGATTGTCATTAGACTTTATCACTGCCTTGGTGTCCTAACATTAGCAGGTTGGTTGCCTGACCTCGTCTTTGTCTAGCAAAGGGACCCAGTTATCAGGAAGATTCACCAAATTGAATTATGGCATAGACCAGCATTTTCAAGAACATTTTTCTTAGAATATTGGCCCTACAAGAGGCTCTGTCGGCAAAAGATTCTGCAGCCAGCCAATGCCTGGGGGCTACAGTCATGTTTTGCAAATTCAGAACACATACTGTGTCGGCACTGCAAAATCTGAGAAGTCCTGCTGTAAAGAAACTCTTTCATTCGGTTTAAACCTCATTTCCAAACTTATTTGCTAATGAAGCCTCTCGTCTCTCATTTGTGTGTATTGAAGTTTCAAAATTAACAGAATATTCTATGAAATATAGTCTGTGAAACATGGATCTAAGTCTAATTTTTTCACTTTAAAAATAGGAAGCCTAATGGGGGAGGGAGAAAAAAAATAGAAAGCCTAATTGGGAGAAGGACTTTCCCACACAGTCATAGTGGGTACATGGGCCTTGATTCCAGCTCTCTAAATCCTGATACTTTTTCTTTTAGGAAAGCATCTTTGTATGTAAAAATCTTTGTGCACAGATACACAGATAATGTGAACTGTGTATTAATAAGTAGCTGTGTGATACCTTTGAAAGTTCAATGACAAGCACATTTTATAATAGCTAGAGGTTTTGTATTGTGAAACGTACAGCTTTAACAGTCTCCCCGCTCTCTAGGCCTGAGAGTTTCTGCTCGTAAGCAAGAGGCAGGGGCCACAGACCAGTTAATGGGACATTGGCTCTTGAACTGACACAAAATGATCGCCAGAGGGCGCTCGCTCCCAAGGATCTCAATTTAGACGCAACGAGCAGGAATACATAGAAACAGCAAGTTTCAAAAAGACCGAGGAAGAGAGACGGTACTGTCACTGGAAGCATGATAATATTTAAGAAATTAAAGCCATGGAAGACAAAATTAGAAAAGAAAGGGAGGCCAAACAGGACTTTATCAGTGTATAATAACTTCTGCTTCATAATCAACAAAACTAAGATAAAAAAGGTAATGTGAAAATAATGTATATATGTGTGTATGTATGTGTGTATGTATGTGTGTATCTATGTATATGTACATACCTACATACATTCGTACATATATCCAATACAAATCTGTGAGACCACCAAGTTTCCAACAAGCCAAAATATGTCAAGTTCATAATAGATGAAATAATATAGAAATAAAAATTGTTTACATTTATTAAGCACATTCTATATATTAGGTATCTTATGTGCACTATTCTCATTAACACTTAAACAAGCCTATGAGGTAGGTATTATCAGAGCACAGTCCTCATTTTACACACAAGGAAACAGAGGCTTACAATCTTAAATAACTTGTTTAAGTTCACAGTACTAAGTAGAAGAGACAGCCGAGACTCCAAGTGTCTCCCTGCGGAGCACTCAGCTATTCCTCACTCCCTCCCCATGGCGTATAAGGCCCTGTGTGGCCTGGCTCTGGCTCCTCTCTCCAGCCTTCTTCATCAGAATTTGCATCCAGCAGGACTGAAACACTTTCAGTTCCCTTAACAGGCCATGTTCCTTCCCTGCGTAACCCTCTTCCTGCTATCTTTCCTGACTCAATCCTCCTTGTCCTTGCAGTCTCAGCTTAGCCATCTCTTCCTCCAAAAGTCTTCTCTGCTCTGCAAGTCCAGACACCTCCCTCTGTGCTTCTATAGCGCACCATCATTTCACCAGCCTGCATGGCAGTTGCCCATTTCCTAATCTGGGCCCTCTGTTAGGCTGAGAATTTGGGGAGAGTAGAGACTAGGTCTGTCTTGCTCCCCGCTGCATTCCCAGCTCCTGGCATAACACCTGGCATACAGTGAGTTCTCTAGACATGCAGAAACTCCTCTACTTGAGACACTTCTAATAGCCACAAAGCTGTATAGACAGCAAATGTGATCAACTCTGCTGCCAGCAGCTTATTGACTATCATTTTGGTCTCTGGCATTGACCTTTATCAGGCATGTTTGCTGTGATTTGGCCAAGGTTTGAACAGTTTAATGAACATTATTAACATATATCTGACACATACAAAAGCAGTGAGAGTGTTGAAAGTCCTAGTAATAAGTGACATAGGGTTACAATAAAAATGAAATTAGAATAAATAAATATGAAAATTACCAGTGCTGCACAAAAATATATATACTACATTTGATCTTAGCCAGAAGGTCAAGAAGCAATAAAAAATAAACATAAATAGTTGAAAAATAGTAAACATTCTGATGGGCAAACAAACACCAGATCATGCAACATGTGAACAGTCCTGATCCTATGGAGGCCAAAAAAGTCAAGAAGAACCATGTATTTTGACTGAGGAAATGAGTGTCCTAAGTTAATTCTTAGAGCACCTTATTTTGGGGGAGAGCTAGAGGTCTTTGCTCACTTTCCAGAAGTCATTTGTCATTCCTTTTATGACACTAACTATTCTGAGCTTCTCTGAAAACTATTGTTGTGAAATCTTGAATTTAAAGATGTTATGGGAAAAAATGTTATGGCAAAGAGCCAGGATAATCAATCTTTGTGCAGAAGGGCTACATCCTTTTTTAAAAAGGCAGCAAATTCCTCCCATTGCATATTCTATTATTCCAATTGTATAGGATTTTATAAAATATTACCTAGATTTTGTAATTTATTATCATTTCTTGAGCACCTACTGGAGGTCAGGCACTTCTGAACATTATCTGATTTAATCCTCACGGTGTCCCTGTGAGACAGATACTATTATCCCATTCCACAGATTAGGAAACTAGGGCTCTGAAAGGTTAAGTAAATTCCCTAAAGTCATACAACTATGAAGAGTTTACATTGGAAAAGGCAGCATAATTTTGTTGAATCCAATGTGTTCTTTACACTGCACCAGCCTGCCTTCCCTAGTATTTAATTTCATCCTCACAATAATCATACAAATGAAGGTAAGAAGATTATTTCCCCCATTTTCAGATGAAGAGACCGAAGCCCAGAAGTGTTCAGGGTCCCACCATTAGGTAGTGATGGAGATAGAAATAAACTCAAATCTTATATCTTTAAGCCCAGTGCTCTTTCCAGGTCACCAGACCTTTACTTCTTTATAGATTGATTACATGCTAATGGTTGGAGACTTTATAAGGGGTTGGACGGCCTTAGTGGCTAAGGAGTGTGTACCCTGGGGAGAGGTGAGGGAGGGGCTGGTTTCCTCTTTTTGGGGGGATGAGAAAGGGAAGCAGCAGCAGTGGCCCTGGCCCTGGGATTTTCTCCCCCAGCTACTAGGCACTTCCCACTGTGCTGGTCTTTTGCTGACATCCCTAGTCTGTCCAGTGGAGATTGTCCATTGCTGACCTTTACTCTTCAAATGCAATCCTGGCCAGACTATGCGGGGCAGGATAGATTTCGTCTGTCCTTTCAAAACACTCTGTTCTGGATTAGGAGGCCTTTGGACAATTGGTTTGGTGACATATTCGTCTTGTATGATTAATTGCCAACTTGTGTCTTTAGGGAAATTAAACGGAATGAGCCATTTGTAGAGTAACTTTTTATATGCTATTCTGGAACCCAGGGCTGGCTGGGAGGATGCCAGGGTGCTGGGGCAGATATTAAAGCCTGAGGACAGATTCTGGTCAAATTTCCTGAAACGATTTCCTTGAGAGTTACATGTTTTGAATTTTAATGAGTTTGTACCCATATCTGATGTATGTGTCTACAGCTAAGAATCTCCAAATATTACTACTGAGTTTAGCTTGCCATTAATCTGATATTGAACCTTCTTTTCTTAGGTAGTTGCATAATACTCAGGCCAAGTACACAAAGATCAAAGTATGAAAATGTAGAGGACTTTTGCCTCCAATCAGGATGGAGTAACAAGGACTGGATTTACCCTCTGTCTGAAACAAACAAACAAAAAATAAAAAAATTCAAGAAACAGTGATTTTTCAAGACACATCAGGCAATGAAGAAAAAGTGATCCCTGAAAGATGGTTAAAAAATAAGGTGAGCCCTCTGATCGAGGCCAGCTACATAAGCTGCAGGGCCCAGTACAAAATCTGCCACTATCTCGTTGGGTTAAAAAAAAGATGTGGTGTATGTGTATATATATATATATATAGTGGAATATTATTCAATTATGATTAAGAAGGAAATCAGGTCATTTGTGACAGCATGGATGGAGCTTGAAGGCATTATGCTAAATGAAATAAGCCAAACAGAGAAAGACAAATACTGCATGGTATCACTAATATGCGGAATCAAAAAAAAAAAAGTCAAACTCATAGAATCAAAGTAGAGACATGGTTGCAAGGGGCTGGGTGTGGGAAAATAAGGTGAGGTTGGTAAAAGGATACAAACTTTCAGCTATAAGATGAATAAGGTCTGAGGATCTAATGTAAAACATGGTTTCTAAAATTAACACTGTATTGTAGAATTAAAATTTGCTGAGAGTGGGACTTAAATATTCTCAATAAATAAATAAATCATCACTATGTACACTTTAAATATCTTATAATTTTATATATCAATGATATTTCAATAAAGCTGAAATTTTTTAAAGATTTAGTTATTATTTTAAGAGGGTGTCATTTGAGAATATGTCTGCTTTCATTTTAACTGAGGACCAATCTGAATGTGAAAGAGATTGACTCATATAGTGAATGAACAAAGATTTCAAGACTGATTGTACAACTTTCAAAATTTCATGCTCTATTTGTAATATAAAATACACAAGGCAAAAAAGGGTGAATGTTTTTCTGAAGATTTCTTTGGGATGTATGTGGCCATGCTATGTATCATGAAGGGAGAGAGTTGGGGTAGGGAGGGGAGAGGTGGATGAGTTGGTAACTCCTTCACCTCAAGCTTACTTGGAGTAGTCACTTCCACTGAGATGACCTGAAAGCTTGAAGCTTGTTTATGGCAATTCAGCATCCTTAGATCTGCCTGAAAACTGAAGTGAGCTATGGCAACAGGATGGAGGGTTTGTCTAGGAAGCAAAAACACTTTCTCTGTAGGACTGATAGAAAGATTGCTACATTTTTACTGACCTGAACTGCAAGAGTTTGTTGCCATAACACCAAATATGTTCAAGATATTCCATTTATCTAGCATTTTTAGGTATCATATGTTTGCTGTAATGCTGGAAACTGAAGATTTATGTTACTTTATAAATATGTTGGTTACTAATCTCTTGCTTGAACCACATCAGACTGGTTCATAATTAATATAGTTTGCATTTTTTTAACAAAAATTATTTAATGCAGTGTACCCTCCCCCTTATTATTGATATATTTATCCTAGAAAACAGACAGGAGGTTTAGAAAAGCAGAGAAAAATTAAAACAATAAACATTGCATGTTCCAAAGCTTGAGAAATTTTACACAATGATTTATTCATGGTTCCTAAGTTATAACTCCTGATTTCTTGCTAATAATATGCTACCTAGAGTATTGAAACTATTCACTGCAAGATTTAAAACAGTATAAAATTGTATCCAGAAAATTTATTTTATTGGCTTATTTTATAATTGTTCATATATCAGAAACATTCTTCTCAGTAACAAGGACTCTATAAAAAAATTATAGCCATTAAGTAAGAGACTTCTTTTAACTTGAGTTGTGGAGATTATTTTCTTGTTATCACCCATTTAGTCTGTGACCTAGATATATGCTACTTGCATTAATGTTTTATTTATTTAACTTTTTAACTGGAGGTACTGGGGATTGAACCCAGGACCCCATGCATGCTAAGTATGCATTCTACCACTGAGCTATACCTCCCCTCTTGCATTAATGTTTTAAAGGAAAAAAATAAATTATTTATCCCATTAAATATTTTCTCTGTCCTTGAATACTTGTATAGAACAATGTAGTTTATAATAACAGTTGAATATCAGATGTATATTATCATTGAATAATTTTATTTTGATTAATCTTAAGATACATATCAATTTGCAAATGATAGCAGTGATGTTTAACCCAAGTCTTTAACAACTCATTTATTTTTGGCCCATTTTGAGGTATAAATTGAAAATTGTTGTAATAATAAAAAATCACCTTAAAACAAACAAAAACCTAAAACTATCCAAAAGGAAACACAGAGGGAAAAAGAATATCAGAAAAATAAAAGGACCGTTAATGAACTGTGAGACAATTTCAAATGGCCTAATTGGAGTTCATGAAGAGGAAGGAGACAGAAAAAATATGTCAAAAAATAATGGCAAAAAACTTGACAAACTTTATGAAAACTGGGGGGAAGGTATAGTTCAGTGGTAGAGTGCATGCCTAGCATGCGTGAGGTCCTGGGTTCAATCCCCAGTACCTCCATTAAAATAAACAAACAAACAAACAAATTTAATTACCCTCCCAAATAAAGAATCTATAGTAAAAGAAAAATCACAATAAGTAAGGCAAGTATATAGTAATGACTGAGAATCAACCACTTAAATAAGCCAGTACAAAGATAAAAAGACAAAAAGCTGTAAAAGCAACTGTAACTGCAATGAACAATTAAGGGATAAGCATGAAGATATAAAATAGAACATCAAAAACACAAAATGGGGGGAGGGGAGTAAAAAATGTAGATCTTTTAGAATATGTTTGAACTTAAATGACTACCAGTTTAAAACTGGCTGATACAATTATAGGTCAACATATATGAACCCCATGGTAACCACAAATCAAAAACCTACAATAACCAAGACATGGAAACAACCTAAATGTCCACTGACAGATGACTGGATAAAAAAGTTGTGGTGTATATATACAATGGAATATGGCTCAGCCATAAAAAAGAATAAAATAATGCCATTTGCAGCAACATGGATGGACCTGGAGATCATCATTCTAAGTGAAGTAAGCCAGAAAGAGAAAGAGAAATACCATATGATATTGCTTACATGTGGAATCCAAAAAAAGGACACAAATGAACTTATTTACAAAACAGAAACAGACTCACAGACCTAGAGAATAAACTTATGGTTATCAAAGAGTAAAGGGGGTGGGAAGTGATAAATTGGGGTTTGAAATTTGCAGATACTACTATATATAAAATATATAAACAACAAGGTCCTACTTATAGCAGAGGTAACTATATTCAATATCTTGTAGTAACCTATAATGAAAAAATATGACAATGAATATATGAATGTAAATGTATGACGGAAATATTATGCTGTACACCAGAAATTGACACAACATTGTCAATTGATTATACTTCAATAAAAAATGCCCCCAAAAACCCTACAATAAATACACAAAAACTAAAAAGAAATGAACATAAGCATACTACTAAAGAAAATCATCAAAGCACAAGGGAAGAAACAAAAAGAAGAAGAAATTAACAGAGAACTACAAAAATAACTGGAAAACAAGTGATAAACTGGAAATAAGTACGTATCTATCAATAATTACTTTAAATGTCAATGGACAAAATGCTCCAATCAAAAGACATAGAGTAGCTGATTGGATTAAAATAAAAAACAAAAAAACAAGACACTTCAATATACTGCCCACAAAAGATTCACTTCAGGACTAAGGAAACACAGAGACTGAAAATGAGAGGATGGAAAAAGATATTTTATGCAAATGGAAATAAGAAATCAAGGGCAGCAATATTCATATCAGACAAAATAGACTTTACAATAAAGGCTATAATAAAAGACAAGGAATGGCATTATGTAATGATAAAAGGGGTCAATACAAGAAGAGGATATTACCGTCATTAACATATATGCACCCAATACAGGAGCACTTAAATATATAAAACAAATACTAAGAGACATAAAAGGAGAAATTCACAATAATACAATAATAGTAGGGGACTTTAACACCCCACTTACATCAATAGATAGATCATCCAGACAGAAATCAGTAAGGCAACAGTGGTCTTAAATGATACAATAGACCAGGTGGACTTAATAGATATCTACAAGACATTCCATCCATGAACAGCAGAATGCACATCCTTCTCAAGTGCACATATTCTCCAGGATAGATCACATGCTACGGCACAAAAACAAGTCTCAATAAATTCAAGAACAGAAATTATATCAAGCTTTTTTTTCTGACCATGACAGTATGAAACTAGAAATCAATATGGGAAGAAAAAAATGGGAAAAGCACAAACACATGGAGACTAAACAACATTCTACTAAAAATCCAATGGATCAATGAAGAAACCAAAGAAGGAATCAGAAAATATCTTAAGCCAAATGAAAATGGAAACACAACATTCCAAAATCTATTGGATGCAGCAAAAGCAGTTCTAAGAGGGAAGTTTATAATGACATAGGCCTCCCTCAAGAAACTAGAAACATCTAAAATAAACAACCTAACCTACCACCTAAAAGAATGAGAAAAAGAAGAACAAAGCCCAAACTCAGCAGAAGGAAGGAAATAAAAAATCAGAGACAAAATAAATAAAATAGAGATAAAAAAAAGAGAAAAGATCAATGAAATCAGGACCTGGTTTTTTGAAAAGAAGATAAACAAAATTGATAAACCTTTAGCCAAGTTCACCAAGAAGAAAAGAGAGAGAACCCAAATTAAAAAAAAGAAATGAAAGAGGAGAAATAATAATTGATACCACAGAGATACAAAGAAATCATAATAGTACAGTTATATGCCAACAAATTGGACAATCTAAAAGAAATGAACAAATTTCTAGAAACATACAACATGCCATGACTGAATCAAGAAGAAACAATTTGAACAGACTGATTACTATTAGTGAAACTGAACTTGTAGCAAAACTCCCAGCAAACAAAAATCTAGGACCAGACAGCTTCACAGGGGAATTCTACCAAACATATAAAGAAGCACTAATACATATTCTTCTGAAACTATTCCAAATAATTGAAGAGGACAGAACACTTCCAAATTCATTCCATGAGACCACCATTGCCCTGATACCAAAACAAGACTAAGACTACAAAAAAAGTAAATTACAGGCCAATATCCTCAAGAAAGTATTAACAATCCAAACCAAGTCCAATACATTATGATCAAATGGTCACAAGTTGGATTTATTCTAGGGACACAAGGAAGGATCAACATTCACAAATCAATCAATGTGATACACCATATTTAAAAAGGGAAGGATAAAAATCACATGATCATCTCAATAGACACAGAAAAAGCATTAGATAAAATTCAACATTCATTCATGATAAAAACTCTCATCAAAGTAGGCATAGAGGGGACAAATTTTAACATTAAAAAGGCCCATTTATGACAAACTCACTGCTAACATCATACTCAGTGGTGACAGGCTTTAAATTTTCCTCTAAGTTCAGGAACAAGGCAAGGATGCCTACTCTTGCCACTTCTATTTAACATAGTATTGGAAGTCCTAACCACAGCAATCAGAGAAGAAGAAATAAAAGGCATCCAAATTGGAAGGAAGAGATAAAAGTGTCACTATTTGCAGATGACACGATACTTTATACAGAAAACCCTAAAGTCTCTGCCAAAAAACTATTAGAACTAACAAATGAATTCAGTAAAGTTACAGGATACAAGGTTAATATACAGAAATCCGTTGTTTTTTAAACACTAATAATGAACTACCAGAGAGAGAAAGCAAGAAAACAATCCCATTTAAAATAGCATCAAAAAGAATAAAATACCTAGAAATAAACATAACCAATGAGGTGAAAGACCTAGACTCTGAAAAGTATAAAACATTGATGAAGGAAATTGAAGGTGATACAAAGAAATGGAAAGATATCCCATGCTCTTGGATTGGAAGAATCAATATTGTTAAAATGACCATACTACCCAAAGCAATCTACAGATTTAATGCAATCCCTATCAAAATACTCATGACACAGAAGTAGAACAAATAATCCTAAAATTCATATGGAACCACAAAAGACCCTGCATTGCCAAAGCAATCTTGATAAAAAGAACAAAGCTGGAGGTATCACCCTCCCAGACTTCAGCCTATACTACAAAGCTATAGTAATCAAAACAGCATGCTGCTGGCACAAAAACAGACATATAGATCAATGGGACAGAATAGAGAGCCCAGAAATAAACCCACACACCTATGGTCAATTAATCGACAACAAAGGAGGCAAGAACACACAATGGAGAAAAGATAGTCTCTTCAATAAGTGGTTCTGGGAAAATTAGACAGCTACATGTAAAACAATGAGATTAGAACATTTCCTCATACTATACAATAAGTGACACAGAGAAAGACAAATACTGTATGATATCACTTATATGTGGAATCTAAAAAATAATACAAAGAATGTATATAGAAAAAGAGAAATATATATAGAGAACAAACTAGTGGTTACCAGTGGGGAGAGGGAAGGCAGGAGAGGCAAGCTAGGGCTATGGGATTTTTTTTAACATTTTTTATTGAGTTATAGTCATTTTACATTGTTGTGTCAAATTCCAGTGTAGAGCACAATTTTTCAGTTATACATGAACATACATATATTCATTGTCACATTTTTTTCTCTGTGAGCTACCATAAGACCTTGTGTATATTTCCCTGTGCTATACAGTATAATCTTGTTTATCTATTCTACAATTTTGAAATCCCAGTAGGGGTATGGGATTGAGATAAAAAACTACCATGTATAAAATAGATAAGCAACAAGGATATATTGTATAGTATAGGGAATTATGGCCATTATCTTATAATAATTTTAATGGAGTACAATCTGTAAAAATTCTGAAGTACTATGTTGTACACCTGAAACTAATATAATATTGTAAATCTACTCTATTTCAATAAAAAAAAATAAAGCTTCCAAGAAAAAAATATCCTTAAGATCTTGTGGAAGAAAAATATTTTTTAAAGAAGATATCAAGGAAAAGACTGATAAATTGGTCTAAAGTAAATTAAGAACTTCTGTACACCAAAAGACCATTAAGAGTGTAAAAAGGCAAGCTACAGTGTATAATACAATTGTCACTAGTCATATGTAGTTATTGAGTATATGAAATGTGACTAATCCAAATTTAGATGGGCTGGAGGTGTAAAATACAGTCTGGGCTTTGAGGATTTCATATAAAATGTAAACTATCTCATTGATAATTTTATATTGATTTCATGTTGAAATGAAAATATTTTGGCTACATTGGTTGTGATGATTAACTTCATGTGTCAACTTGACTGGGCCATGGGGTGACCAGATATTTGGTCAAACACTATTTCAGGTATGTCTGTGAGTGTGTTTTGGGATGAGAATAACATTTGAATTGGTAGACCGAGTAAAGACTGCCCTTCCTAATGTGGGTGGGCCTCATCCAATCAGTTGAAGCCTTGAATAGAACAAAAAGGCTAACCCTTACATAAGTGAGTGAGAATTTTCCCCTGCCTGACTGCTAGGGTAGGACATCAGTCTTTTTCTGCCTTTGAACTCCAACTGAAACAGCTCTTCTTGAGTCTTGAGTCTGTTGGGTTTTTTTGACTGGAACTACACCATTGGCTCTACTGGGTCTCCCAGGTTGCTGACTGCACATCTTGGGACTTCTCAATTTTCATTACTGTGTGAGCCAGTTCTTTATAATAAACTTCTCTCTTTCTCTCTCTCTCTCTACACAAACACACACACACACACACACACACACACACACACATTCTTGTTCTATTTCTCTGGAGAACCCTAATAGATTGGGTTAAATAAAACATGTTAAAATTAACTTCACCTCTCTGTTTTTGGCTTTTTAAAAATGGCTACTAGAAAATTTTAAATTACACATGTGGCTCACATATTTCTATTGGGAAATGGTGATCTAAAATATATAAAGAACTTCTGTAAAAAAAAATAAGAAAAAGACAGACTACCCATAAGAAAAAATGATAAAATATTTGAACAGGAACACCGCAAAAGAGGAAATCCAAATGTCTAAATTAACATATGAAAAAGATGCTTAACCTTATTAGTAATCAAGAAAATGCAAATTAAAATCACAATAGGGATGACAAAAGTTAACAAATATACAAGGAAACAAACCACCGTGAATGAGTCAACAGAAATAATAAACAACAAACTTATATTCCCCAAGCCCTTAAGATATTATAATTAACTGATACAGGATGTAAAGTTACTAATGTAAGAAAAATACTTAATTAAAAGAAAGAACCACAAAAATGAGCAAGCAACATCAGACTATCAAAATGGCCAGCTAGATTTATATAAGAAGCAAATAGGACTTTTAAAAATAAAAAAATATTAATTATTGATGTTAAAAGTTCAGGAGATGAATTAAAAAGATTGGGCACTGAAGACAGAATTAGTTTACTGGATAACGGTTCTAAAGAAATTACCAAGAATGCAACCTTAGAGATGGAGAATATGAGAGAGTGAGACATAGAGGATACAATGAGAATCTCTACATGTCTGATTTAGTTCCAGGGGGAGAAAAGAGAAAGAATGGAGAGGCAATATTTGAAAAACAAAATAATAGTTGAGAATTTTCCAGAACTAATGAAACACATGAATTCACATGCAAATGAAGCACTATTATATACCAAGAAGGGAAAATAAAAACAATTTCGCATTTCTCCATACTGAAACTGCAGAACACCTGCTCTAAAGAGGCAGTCTTGAATGTAATCAGGCTGATAAGTCATTCTCATCTGTAAAGAACAAAAATGAGGCTAACAGCAGATACTTTGGTGCAATACTGGAAGCTGGAAGACAGTATGATGATATCTTCCAAGTGCTGGGAAAATATAACAGGCAACTAAGAATTGTGTGGCTAGAAGAATATTTCAAGACAGAGTTGAAACCAAGACATTCTTTGTTAAGGAAAAACAAATATCCACCAATAGACCTACACCCAATACATTTTGAAAAGATGTACTTCAAGAAAGAAAAAAAATTAACTGAGAAACAAGTTCCAAGATGTCAGAAGGAATGGTGAAAAAAAAACTGGCAAATATGCAAATTAATGTATACTTGGTATAAAATAAATTATTCATTTATTCAGCATATATTTATCACCTACTATAGTAGGCTGAATAATGTTCACCCAAAGATACCAGGTCTTAATCTCCAGAACCTGTAAAATGTCACCTTATTTGTAAAAGGAGTTTTTGCATGTGTGATTAAGGATTTTGAGATTTGGTTATTTGGGGATTATCTGGGTGGTCCCAGAATGCCATAACAAGTGTCCTTATAGGAGAGGGTCAAAGGGAGATAGACAGAAGAAAGCCATGTGATAGAAACAGAGTCAGAGAAGAAAAGTGTTATTATACTGGCTTTTAAAATGGAGGAAGGGGACATGAGCCAAGGAATGCAGCTCTAGAGGGAATATGGCACCCAACACCTTGATTTCAGCCCAGTGAAGCTGATTTCCTACTTCTGGCCTCTGGAACTGTGAGAGAATTAATTTCTGCTGTTTTAAGCTGCTACATTTGTGGTAATTTGTTACAACAGCTACAAGAAACTAATGCACTTACTATGGCTAGAAACTTATGAAAGGTTTGAGATACATCAATGAACAAAAGAAAGGTCTCTGCCATAATCGAGCTTAAATTCTACTCTAGTGGAGTAAACAGACAATATGCCATAAGTATAGCTAACAAGTAAATTTCATAGTATGTAAAAGGTAACAAATGATACATTAAAAAGGAAAAAGCAGGGTGAGTGTGGAATCGATAATGTGTGTGGTGGGGTTGGTGGGCAAGTTGAATTTTAAATAGAATGGCTATGGTAAGCTTCATTGAGAAGGTGGTGTTTGAGCAAAGACTAACGTTTTGTTTTTTTTTCAAAGTAAGTTTGTTTGTTTATGGAGGCACTGGGGATTGAACCTAGGGACTTGTGCATGCTAATCATAGGCTCTACCACTGAGCTACACCCTCTACCCTAATGTTTTAATTTGTGGTGTTCATTTTAAAAAAGAAGACAAAACTAAAACACTGGACAATACTGTGTAAGTTGGGAGAGAGGTGATCAGCATTTAACTTTTTTTATTGAGTTATAGTCATTTTACAATGTTGGGTCAAAGAGGTGATCAGTATTAAAGTACTATAACGTTTTTATATTAATTGGGAGGAGAATTTAGATATTATTTTTAGACTTTGTTAAGCATATATGGTAACATATCAAGGGTAATCAGTAAAAGAATAGAAATAGAATATATAATTTCCAAATAAGTAGTGAAGAAAATGGAATAAAAAACAAAATAAAACTCAATATATATTTTTAAAGTTGAGAAAGGAGAAAAGGCAAACAAAATTAGAAGAGATAGAGAGCAACCAGTAAGATGTTAGAAACAAATACCAATAAATGTGACCATAGTACATGCAAATGGATATAATCTTACAGTTAAAGGACAGAACTTGTCTTCAACTATACCTCAATAAAAAAGTATATTGTGGAAAAAAATGGACAGAAATTGTCAGATTTGGGGGGGGAGGGAAAATCCACCTAATATGGAAGAGACACACTTAAAATATAAAAATATAAGAAAAGGCTGACAGTTAAGCAAGGAAGAGATATACCAAGCAAATACTAGACAAAACACAAAAACATATACTAATTACATTAATGTAAGACAAAATAGAATTTAAAATATATTTTTAGGGATTTAGAGGGTCACTATATAATGATAAAAGATGGGAGATTGTAATGCACCATCCTCGGTTATTGATAGGTTACAATTAAACAGACAAAACATTAATAACAACATAGAACATTCAAAGAACCTAGTTAACAAACTTGGTTGAAAACTGCTGCTATGAATATCCACGTACAAGTCTTCTAGTGCACAGGGAATGAGTTTCTCCACTGTGGGGGTGTAACTGTTTGAGCATAGGGTTTGCACGTTTTCATAAAATACTACAGATAGAGTTCAAGTTCCCCGTACCCCTCCCTTGACCTTATTCTCTTCCCTCCTCCCTGAGAGAGCATCACTATCCTGGTGTAGTGTTTATGATTTTAAGACGATTTTAAAATTTTACTACTTCAAGTGTGTATGTGTATATATGTGCCATTAAACATTACAAAGCATTGTTTATATTTTAAAATTTTAAATAAGAAATTTTAAGTATTTACTTTTAATTGTAAAAATTGTATATAAATTGTATCATACTGGATGTGTATCCTCTTGCACCTTGAATTTTTTGCCATTTAGAGATCTGTGTTGATATAGTATTAATTCATTTTTAACTGTTATACAACATATTTATAAATATAACTTATAAATTTATTGTATACATTTGTTATAATGTTTAAATATAAACTTTTATATATTTTTTAATGTATCAACCATTGTGCTGTCAAACACAGTCTGTTCAATTTTTTTTCCAATTACAGATGATATAGAAATAAACAGTCTTGTAAATTTCTTTGTATATGGTGTGAGAATTTCTCTAGGATATATATGTAAGATTAGAATTTCTCAGTCATCAGATGTGGGCACCTTTGACTTTATAAAATGTCACCATATAACATTTCAAAGTAGTTGTATCCCTACCATAGGTTAGTTTACATTGCTCCACGATACCACCGGGATCTAGTGCTGAGACTTTTCCATTTTTGTCAATCTGATGTGAAATAATACTTTACTTTTTATTTTGCATTCCCCTGATTATACAGACTGATCTAAATTTGTTGGCCATTTGTGTCTCCTGTTGTGTGAAATGCCTATTCATGTTCTTTGCTTATTTTTGAATTGTCTGTTTTTGACTTAGAAAACATGTTCTGAATGCTGATCTTGTGGGGGTTAAATGCACTGTATCTTCTCTCACTCTCGTTTGTCTTTCTGATTTTTTTATGGGGACTTTTGGTTATATTGGAACTATCTCTACCATATTATTCTGGGCTTTGCATTAACTGCTTTTTCTAAACTTTCCCCAACCCCCATTTCCCTACTTGATTGATTACATTTCTCCCTTCTACTGATTTGGCTGTTATATATTCTATTTCTACTCCTTAAGGGTCACCCTTAAAATATTTTCTAAAATTTTAATTTACATAAAGTTCATATTTTGGTTTTGACAATGCATAGTGTAACTACAATTAAGATAGAGTAGTTTCATCATCCCCCAAAGTTCTCTCTTATTATCCCTTTGTAGACAGACCCTCCCCCTACATCAACCCGAATTCATCATTAATGTTTTCCATTCCTAGTTTTGCCTTTTGCATAATGTGAATGGAATTATACTGTATTTAGCCTTTTGATTGTGGCTTCTTTTACTTAGCATGATGCATTGGAGATTTATTCATGTTGTTAAAAGTTGTAAGTTCATTCCTTTATATTGCTGAGTAGTAGTATTCCACTGCATAAACGTACCAATCATCGGTTATCCACTCACCAGTTGAAGAACATTTTGGTTCCTTCAAGTTTTCAAGTTGTTTCAAGCAACTATAAATAAACTACAAATATTTACAGATAGGCTTTTCTGTGAACATAGTTTTCATTCCTCTTGGGTAAATTAGAAGTAGGATTTCTAAGGTATTCTTAAATTTTAATATTGCATACTTAAGAGTCCAAAGTTACTACCTTCAACCTTCTGAAAAAAACCAAAGACCTTAATATTTTTTTAAATTGCAAACTCTTTCCATCTTCCATGTTAGCTTATTTAGTATTTTAGTGCCAATCATATTTATACTTCCTCCAACAAAATTAGCCATTTTAAACTTTTAGTCAATGCTAATTTAGAGCTATTAATGTTGCAACAAATTTTTGGTCACCATTGCTTCTTGCATCCCATTCCTTTCTTCTAGAAAGCATTTTAATAACGGTCTGCTTTGGAATGATAAATTAGAATTTGACACAACGTTGTAAAATGATTATAAATCAATAAAAAAAGTTTAAAAAAAGAAAGAAATTAAATGAATAGAATATCCTAGTATTATAATAGAATCTGGTATCTCCAAAATACACATTCTTGGATGATGAACCTAATGATCTGTTGTATGCAGGAATTATTCATACTAGTCTGGAACAATCACCTTTTCTAGTTCACTTCAATTGTGAAGAAGGTGACCCTCTGGTTATTACTGCCTACATAAGAGTAGGATGAGAAAGCTAAAATAGGCACCATGCACTTAAAGAGCCCTGAGGGTCTTATGCTACTGTCTTTGGTTAAAACATCTGACTTTACTTATATCTAATTTCCTCTTAATTAAATGCAAAAAAGAACATGTTAAGCAGGACACTTGATATTCCTAAATATTTTACAAATCATAAAGCACCTTAAGAATTTAATATTTTTGAAAATCTGATCAAAGAGGAAAATGTGCAGTACCTTTCTGCCTCAAAATCAGAGCTCCTTAACTCAGAGTAATTGGAAACAAATCTCTGAAGGATGCCAACTCCACAGCTTGTATTGCAACTAGCATTTTAAGACAGAAGCCTCATTCATCAAGTAGGTCTAAGATAACTTCCTTTTGCTTTTTTTTTTTTTTGGTGTGTGTACCTGTCTTTAAAAAATCTAGAAAATTCAATACTGCCTTTTTAGATATGTTAATCATTGTGAAGAATTTTCAGACAACTAATTATCTTTTTAAATGTTTTCACAAGATTAGCACACCAATGATTTAAGTAAATCTGCAATAGAATAGCTGTCTTTGTACTTAATATGAACTTTCTTACTGCCTGCAAAATGTTTTCAAAAGTAACTTCTGATTACCCCCTCCCCACCAAAAATAACTTGATATACAGTAATGAACAAGAAAATACTTTCATGCATAGCAGGGACTTATAATCAACACAAAACAGCTGAATACCTAAAAACAACTCACTCTTTGATAATTACTTTCAACTTAATGCCTCACTGGCTATTTTAAGATTGATTAAAAAACAGGAAAGATTTTAGCTCTGTGTTAATGAGCACACAACGTATAAACATGTAATTTGTGGCAAAAACTACATAAAGGAGTGGCAGAGGTATATAGGAGCAGTTTTTGTATACTACTGAAGCTAAATTGATATTAATTTATACTAGTTTGTTGTAAATTTAAGATGTCAATTGCAATTCTCAGGGTAATCACTAAGAAAATAACTAAATGATATACAGAAAAAAAGAATGAGAAGGGAATCAAAATGGTATACTACAAAGCAAACAGAAAAAGCAGCAGTAATAAAGGTGCTGAGAATCAAAAAAGATATATAGCAAAACAAATAGCAAAATGGAAAGTTCTTCCTTATCAGTAATTAATTTAAATGTAAATGGATTACACTGCCCAATTTAAAAAGGCAGAGATTGGAAGCATGGGTTAAAAAAAACCCTTTATCTACTATAGGTTGTCTACAAGAGACTAACTTTAGAGCCCAAGACACAAATAGGTTGAGAGAGAAAGAACAGACAAAGATATTGCATGCAAATAGTAACCAAGAGAGAGCTGGGATGGCTCTACTACTATCAAAATAGAATTTTAAGTAGAAAACTATTATTATAATGAGACAAAGAACAAGGATATGTATTAAGGGCCAACCCACCAAGAAGATACAATAATCACATATTTATACACACTTAACAAGAGTCCCAAAATATATGAAGCAAAAATTGACAGAAGTGAAGAAATAGTTACACAATAACAGTCTGGGACTTCAACACCCCCACTTTCAATAATGGATAGAACAAGACAAAAGATCAATAAGGAAACATGAGATCTTAACACTATAAGCCTACTTGTCTTAGTAAACTATATTATATAGAGATAACAGTCTACTCAACCAACAGAATACACATTCTTCAAGTCTACCTGGAACAGTCTCCAGGATAAATCATATGTAACACCACAAGTCTCAACAAATTAAAGAGACTAAAATCATATACAGTATCTTTGACCATAATGAGATGAAATTAGAAACCAGTAACAGAAGAAAATTGAAAATTTCACAATGTGTGGAAATTAAACACTCTTGACCAACGGGTCAAAGAAGTCACAGTGGAAACTAGAAAATACTTTGAGATGAATGAAAACAAAAACATACCAAAACCTATGGGATGTGGTGAAAGCAGTGCCCAGAGGGAAATTTATAGCTGTAAATGCTTATACTAAAGAAAGATTTCAAATCAATAAGCTAACTTTACACCTTAAGGAACCAGAAAAAGAACTAAACCCAGAGCCAGCAGAGGGGAGTAAAGATTAGAGCATAAATAAATGAAATAAGAGAACAGAAAAACAAAAGAGAAAAGCAACAAATTCAAAAGTTGGTTCTTTGAAAAGATCAACAAGATTGACAAGCATTTAGCTAAAGAGCAGACTCAAGTTACTAAAATGAAAAATGAAAGTAGGACATTACTACCAACAATACAGAAATAAAAGGGATAAGAGAACATTATAAGCATATTGTACACCAACAAATTAGATAACCAAGATGAAAATGACAAATCCCTAGAAACAAACAAAATACTAAAATTGACTCAACAAGAAATAGAAAATCTGAAAAAAACTGGAAGAGATTGAATCAATAATCAAAAACATCCCCATAGATAAACAAGTTTCTTCTGTATAGCACAGGGAACTATATTCAGTATCTTGTAGTAATCTATAATGAAAAAGAACATGAAAACAAATACATGTATGATTGAACTACTACGCTGTACACCAGAAACTGACACAACACTGTAATGTAAACTGACTATACTTCAACAAAACAAAACATCCCCATAAAAGAAAGCCCAGGACCAAATAGCTTCCTTCATGAATTCTATTAAATATTTAAATTAGAATTAAAACCAATCCTTCTCAAAGTCTTCCAAAAAACAGAACATAAAGAAACACTTTATAATTCATTCTATGTGGCCAACATTACCCTGATACCAAAAGCCAAAAAAAGATACAAGAATACTACAGCTCAATATTCCTTATGAATATAGATGCAAAATCCTCCATAAAATACTAGCTAGCCAAATCCAACAGCATGTGAAAAGATTATACACCATGACCAAGTGAGATTTATGACAGGAATGCAAGGGTAGTTCAACATATGAAAACCAATCAATGTAATACACCAATTTATGAAGGAAAAAACCTGTATGGTTATCTCAATTGATGCAGAAAAAGCATTTGATAAAGTGCAACATTCTTTAATGATAGAAACACTTATAAAACTACGCATAGAAGGAAACTACCTCAACATGTTAAAAGCATTTATTAAACACCCACAGCTAACACACTTCATGGTGAAAGACTGAAAACTCTCCTCCTAAGATGAGAAAACAAAACAAGGATGCCTGCTTTAGTCCCTTATATTTAACACTGTACTGGAAGCTTCAGTCAGAAAAATTAGGCTAGAAAAAGGAATAAAAACACACCCAAACTGGAAAGGAAGAAGTGAAACTATCTCTGTTTGTAGACAACAAAGATGCTACATGTAGAAAATCCTTAAAATTCATAAAAATATATTAGAGCTAACAAATTCAGCAAAGTTGCGAGGTACAAGATGAACATGCAAAAACTGTATATACTAGCAATGAACAATATGAAAAGTAAATTAAGAAAACTGAAAATAGCATCAAAAAGAACAAAATACATAAGAATATATTTAACCAGGGAGATTCAAGACTTGCACAGTAAAAAGTACAAAATATTACTGAAATAACATTTTTAAAGACCTAAAACAAACAGTTTTTAAAAAGAGGAGATACCTTGTATTCATGACTAGAGAATAATATTTTAAGATGGTAATAATACTCCTAAATAGATCTGTATATTCAATGCAATCCCTATCAAAATCCCAATGGCCCTTTTTGCAGAAATAGAAAAGCTGACCCTAAAATTTATACGGTACAGCAAAGGATCTGAATAGCTAAAACAGTCTTGAAAAGGAAGTGGAGGATTAACACTTCCTGATTTCAAAACCTATTAAAAAGCTATAGTAATGAAAAGTGTAGTACTGGAATAACCATCAATATATAGATCAATAGAATAGAATCCAGAGTCCAGAAATAAATCCACAGAGCTACGGTCATTTGATTTTCGACAAGGGTGACAAGACCATTCAGTGAGGGAAAGAATAGTTACGTCAACAAATGGTGCTAGGACAACTGGCTATCCACATGCAGAAGAGTGAAGCCGGACCCCTGTCTAATACCATATACAAAAATAAAGTCAGGTGAGACCAAAGACCTACATGTAAGGAATAAAATTATAAACTTTTACAAGAAAACATAGGGTTAATCATCATGAACTTTGGATTTGGCAATGGTTTCTCAGCTATGACAATAAAGGCAAAGCAATAAAAGAAAAAATAGATTAATTGAACTCCATTGAAATTAAAAGCTTCTGTACATCAAAAGACACTATCAAGTGAGTGAAAAGACAACTCATAGGAGAAAACATTGGTAAACCATTTTATCTTATAAGGGTCTAGTATCCCTATATATAAAGAACTCTTACAATAACTAAAACACAAACAATCCATTTTTTTAAAATGGCCGAAAGACTTGGATAATTCTCCAAAGAAAATGTACAAATGGCCAACAAGTACACAAAAAGATGCTCAACATCTTTAGTCATTAAGGAAATGCAATTTAAAAACCACTTCACAGCTACTAGGATGGCTATAACAAAAAACAACAACAACAACAAAAAAAACCCCAGAAAATAACAAGTGTTAATGAGGGTTTGGAGAAATGGAGCCCTTGTATACTACTGCTGAGAATGTAAAACGGTACAGCTGCTATAGCAAAGTTTGGTGATTCCTCGGCAAGTTAAGCACAGAATTATCATATAATCCAGCAATTTCATTCCTGAGTATACATACTCAGAAGATCTGAAGATGGGGACTTGAACAGGCATTTGTACACAAATCTTAGGAGCAGCACCATACACAATTGCAAAAGGAGGAAAGAACCAAACATACAACTAATGAATGAATAAAAAGAATGTGGTGTGTGTACACACACACACACACACACACACACACACACAATTCAGCTATAAAATGGAATGAAATACTGATACATGCTACATCGTGGATGAAACTTGAAAACATCATGCTAAGTAAAAGACACTAGACATAAAAGGACATATATTGTATGATTCCATTGATATGAAATATCCAGACTAGGCAAATCTATAGACACAGAAGGTAGATTGATGTTTACCAGAGTCTCGGTGGAGGGGAATGGGGAGTGACCACTTAATGGGCACAGGGTTTCCTTTCAGGATGATGACAATGTTCTGGAATAGAGAATGGTGATGGTTGCACAAAATGGCCAACGTACTAAACATCACTGGATTGTACACTTTAAAATAGTTACAATGGTAAATTTTATGTATAATTTACAACCAAGTTTTAAAGAAAAAGTCTTCAAAGATTTCATTACAAGAATTAAAGGATAGGTGGAGGATCTGTAGCTTGCAAAATTATTAAGTTCTAATGTGTCTCTGCAGCACATTCTTGTATCAAATAAAAAAGGTTCTACAAAAGGTTAATTTTTTTTACTATGCTAGACATATATTCTAAGGATTGTTAAAGTATATTATGTATCTGTTCAAAAAAACTTTTAATAAAAAAGAAAAAAAAATTGAACAAAGTGTTAAATTTGAACCAAGTGTTTCCAAGTAAGTAAATCTCTTCACTATTCAAATGTAAAGCAATTATTTTGTTGGAAACTGAAAAATATTGATAAATGAAGCATTAGCAAGGATACCATATAAAGCATAGCTATGCAAATTCCCATTAGAACTGCTTTTTAGTGAACAATTTGTTTTGGCAATTTTATGTAGATGAGAGAACACAACATGTTTGTAACACTTCTGCTACTCACAGCACTAAACAGAATGGTCATTAAAACAAAAAATAGGTAATGTAAAAAGATTTATGGATACTAAGATTTAAAAACAAACTGAAAATCTTGAGACACAGACACTAAATAGAACAAATTTATTTCCTGAATTGTATGCACATGTGTAAGAATTTCAAGAGTATGGCTAGATACCACGTTAAGACCATACAGCAGACTCAAGAACTAGGTCCATAAAAGCTTCTTGATTTCTTGTTTGTTAAGGTTCATGGGGAACATCTTGACTATGAGAGTATATGGTCCAGAACTCACATTAAAATAAAAGGCAGATCAAGTGTCATAACAAAACAAAGAGTATTCATTTAATCTTTTATTCTCCCCGCAACTTCAATCTAGACAAATTTCATGCTGACTTTATGAAACTATTTGACTTTGAGGACTTCGATGAAACAGTGTTTATACTTGTGCTTGATTTTTCTAAAATACGACATTTAAGAATAAATACTCACCTTGAGGATTCCTGGGAATTTTACTCATCCTTTACTATATCCTCCCCTCCACACTCCTATAGCATTATCATCAAACCACCACAAAAATTAAAGAGAAATTTTAAAAATCACAAAATTGACAACTGTGAATTCATTAAAGAAATCATTGGGAAGATTTTAAATTCTGTAAGTTTTATAACTTTCTTACAATATTTGAATTTTAAAGATCTCCAGAAACTTTTTTTAAATAAAAGTTTTATTGGAGAAAAATAGAACCACCACATACACAGGGAAAAAGAGCACAAAAATTCAACTGATACAGAACTGAAAGTCACAATTATCCAATGCTGTTTGCGATTACTTTTCAATTGCTCAAACAGCTCTCCTCAACTTGTTTAAGTCTTGACAATTTTTTTCAGCTGAAATAGCATCAAGTTTCCAAAAAATTAAGAGCCTCAGGGAAGGGACCAGCTTTCAAGATAATGAAGATGACATTAAGAATCTCCTAATAGGACCAATTCTACCTATAAATTCCTTAAGAGTAACTATTGAGTCTGGTGGAATAGTCTACATCTCAGAGACCATCAGGGATGAGTTAGAACACTGACATAGATGGTCCAGCATGAAGAGAGGGCAAACAAAAGAGCCACATTTCCTTGTCAAATAAGCTCATGTAAGGAAATCAGGGAGGAGCTAAAAAATATATAGGCAATGGCTGCTCAAAAATAATTAGGAAGGCATTCTAAATACCACATATTGTTAGACAATAGTGTGCAAGTTGATGCAATTAGAGAGAAAACAGGCAACTTAAAAAAAATAGCTGGTCATGGGTCTTTCAGAACTCATGAAAACAATAGCAAACGGAAGAGCCAGAAGTCTCCTCAGTTGAGGGTCAGGACCTAGGTATTCTTCCTAATGGCTCCAAATGGTCAAGGAAATACATTGTTGCAAAAAGCATTAAAGCAGCTGATTTAAAAAAACAATCAAAATTTTCTGCTTCTCCTTCAAGATCAATTTCCTTCAAAGCTTCAAGGAAAAAAAAAAAAACAAGGAAGCAAAACAAAACCCCAGAAACGAAAACACAAAAACAAAAAAAAACCCACTGATGGTAAAGAGAAGCCTTTTACTCATATTATTAATTTGAAAAACAGTATTTTTTCTATTTTCTATGTATGTGAACAGTCAGTCCTAGGACATTCCCTTGAAAAGTAGATGTCCAGTGGCTATGAGAACTCTTATCTTCAAGCAATTTTGAAAGGAATACGATCAGCATAATACATAATTTGAAATTCCCAACTAGGGGGTCTGTGGGGAAAAGGAGGGAGGATCTAGTTCTATCCAGGGCTTTAAGAGGTAAAAATAAGGATGATAGGAGAGGCTTATTTGCCAACAAAAATGAGAGTTGGGGCACTTCCAAAAAAAACTTTGGTAGAGAAAATAGGAATGCTAAATCCCAGGAAGCCTGCAACGATCGACAATTGGTCCAAGTTAAAGACGAAACTGTCCAAACAACCTTAGAGTCTAAAGAAGTTGAAAACTAGTTTATGAATTTTTGCTCTTGTAAAAAGTTACGAAACATGTGGGTTTTGGTCTCTTTTGCGATGTTCATATTGTATTCATTTTTAACATGAAGAAAGAGTTGGATTTTTCTCTCCTACCATGTTTTCCTAGTACAACTGATCAGCAATTTTCTATTTCAGCTATTTTTATAAGTACCTGTTAATCAGCACAGTAAACTCAGGGCTGAGCCATATACACATATCCCACAGTCATAAGTGGAACATTCTAGGATATGTGTATACAAGAGATTATGTAAGCAACTGTCCCTCTACTTGAAAACTTGTTTCCAAATAAATTTTTAAAAAACATCCCTTTCAGTGTAACAGATCATTACTTAGTAAAATATCAATAGCTATGACAACTTATTTTTCTTTTCAAGAGAAATCACAAAACAGGTGAACAACCAAGTCCAGGGTGGTTTTTCTATTTGATAAATACATCCAGAACTCTGTACAGTAAATAAAGTCTGCATGCAGTTTAAGTATCTTTAAATGACATTTTAAGCAAATAAACCTTTTGCTTCATAATTAATGGTGTATAAGAACCTCCCTCCTCCTTTTTGAATAGCCAGAGGGATCTCTTCCCCATTTCCAAACAGGAATCATGAAGACCAGGTACTTTCTTAAGAGTTTTCTGCACATCATACTAAATAACATGCAAAGAGTTCAACATCATTCTTTTTAAAGGTAAGTACTCTTTAAATGGGCATGTTAACCACTGAAAAGTCACTCAACTAGTTCCATTACACTGCTTCATTTGGTCATTGGTAGTATAAAAGAAGTCAAATAATAACAGGTTAGTTAATTCACTGGCTACTGCGTATGACATCAAATGCTCCAAGGCCAACATTTTATGCAATATAATTGTACTGGTTTGGATTTTCTTTATCTCTTTCCATGTAGTCCCGGTCAATTAAGGATTCTATTCTCTTCTTAAGATCAGCAGGCTGTAAGGGAAGGCAAATTTTCAGTGCAAAGCTCATAACTGCTGGCTCAAACCCATGTAACAACACCCTAAAAAAACCCCAACAATTTTGGCTCACTGATTTAATGTATTTGATCTCCTTAATATTTTTTAATTTTTATTTTTAAAATCTCAGTTTTTTAAAAAAGGAAAGTTTAATGAAAATAAACTAGGTTAACAAATGTTTTTATACTATACATATACTGTCACACCTTGTCATATTGTTATACAATACTTTCTATTACTTTTCTGTTTAAAGAGATCTTCTAAGCACCAGCTATTCTCTGCACAAATACAAAAGACTAACACTATCATAACTTCACAGGAGGAATACAATATAGTTTAGGGAAACAGAAGGCTATTTAGTTTTACCAAGATAGCTTGAAAAGATAAGTAGACCCTAAACTTTGACAAAAGCTGGTTCTCAAAGTCAGGTTGCACTTTTGTAAATTAAACAAAAAATGTAGTATGGAAATCATTATTTACAAGAATACTACAACAAATGTTTTGATAAGTGAAATATCACCTCAGAATTCAGATCTTCATATTTCAGCTTTAATGTAAGATTTTACTGTTATCTGCTATAAATGATTTGAATTTTTGAATCCTACTTGTTGAAAAATCATTGAGAAAGCTTATAGCTTGTTCTCATGATGGCATTCTTAGCTCCTGGGTAACAAAATTCCACTGTCTTTTGTACCTAGTCTATAAAAAGAATATCATCTTGCACGCTAATAGTTTTTCGGACTGTGTAAAGTGGCTACTTGATCAAGAAGGGTAAAGAGGGAAAGCAGTCTGATAGGGCAGCCAAAATTTCAGCCATAATTTAACCAAGGTTTGATAATCAAAATGACTTTCTCTTAACTGTGGTGAAAGACCTAGAATATGAGCACAATATTTATTACAGTGATCTTCTAACTTCCCTAGGTAACATCAGTGACCTCTGTGGCTGGAGGCGAAATAACTGCTAGGCAGAGCACGAGGGTGAGGGTGCGGTAATGAGGAAGCGGTACTAGGTTTGCAGGAGAGAGCCTACCACCTGATTAACATTAGCAACTAATGCTGTGTTAGGCTCAGTGCTAAGCTTTTTACATATATTACCTCATTTAAGCTTGACAGTAATCCCACGAGGTAAGTACTATTATCATCTCCATTTTATAAAAGAGGAAGCAAGCTGAAAAAGGCTAAATGACTTACCTAGGCCCAAAGCTCACGAGAACCCTAACAGTCGAGTCTATACAAACTCTATCAAGTGCTGATCATTACAAGGGTTTGGGAATCTTCTAAAACATGAGATACAGCCCAGTACAACACCACATTATCTAAGCCTCTTTATTTACTGGGCATTTATATTGAAATGTGTCCATGTGATGACTAATTTCAGTCTCCCAGAACTATTGCTAAGCTTTAAAAAAGATGCCTAATGATGACTCGTCATCTGTATAGAGGTTTTAATGGACACTTAACACAAGCTAACTAAACAGAAGATTTGACTTAATTAAAATAACCAAATTTGTCAAATAGCAAGGTATTTCAAGAAGAAAAAAATAACAAAAATAACAAAGATGCTAAAAAAAATTAAAGTGAATGAACTTGAAAATTTCAAAGAGTCACTGGGCAACTAAGCTTTCCAGCTAAACTTTCAGGTATAAGAGCTTGTATAAATTGTTTTCCCCTTCTGTCTCAGCTGCCCACATATGCCAACAAAGGTTTTTTTAGAATCATATATATGAGCATGAGAAATGAAAACTTCTGTCCCTCCAAATGTCTTGAGGCTTTAGTCTACGTTTGTAAGATTCCTGTCTGAAAAATCTAATTTTTATACATAAAAAGTTCAATGTAATTTTTATATATAACAAGCTCAGTAAGAAAATACAGAAGTACCTACCTTTACTGGAAATTTCAACTGGTTGTACACTTCCGAAACAAGAAGATTGTGGCTAAGTGTCTTTCTCATCTTCATAATTCGAACAATTGCAGCATCAATTTGATACTGTCTGTCTTGAAACACTCTTTCTGTAGTGCTTGCTTGTTCTTCAACCTAACAAAAAAGTTTTAAACTTAGGAACTGTACCTGAAGTGAAACTTGATTACTTACACAAACTGTACATTTTAGGAACATGACAGTTAATGCTTTAAATATGATGAACTATCAAAAGGAACCTACTTTATAAATACAGTGGTTAAAAAAAAACCCTACAAACATAACTCCTTTCTGTCCTAATTATATTGCCCTGTACCAATGAAGTAATGCCAATGTTAACAGAAAATTATCTCTGAGATTTGCTTTTCTAGAAATAGACAGCTGATGCAGAATTTATCATTCTCTTTTACTCATTTCTTATAATCTAAATGTGCCACAAGAGGTTACTGACCAGATTTCTGTGTGACATTAGTTTATCTTTAAAAGTAATCGACTTGTGGGGGGCGGGGTTAAGGGGTATAGCTCAGTGGTAGCATGCATGCTTGGCATGCACGAGGTCCTGGGTTCAATCTCCAGTGCTTCTGTTAGGGGGAAAAAGTAAAAAATTAAAAAAAAAAAAGTGATCGACTCTTGACCTCTGACTCAAAGTATGGTACTAACTAGTAAGCTAACTAGAGTTAAACTTAAAATCTTTTTAAAAATTTTGTTAATATATAAAATCAGAAATGCACAGTTAGTGCTTATATTTGTTCAAGACTAACAGAAATTTAGGTGTCTAGAAGTCAGTTAACCCATTTTAATGGTAAAACAAGAATATTCCTCTCTAGCACATAAATTAAAAGAACAGTTTGGGCTTTTTGCAGTCAGTTTCTTTCTGAGACAGCACACGTCTTGAAAGGACACAGATATCTTCTAAGGGAATGCCACGCCTTTGATGTGAATGTGAACAAGACAGGAACTTAGTGCAATCCTGACCTCTATCCCACATTAAAACTTGACCTCAAGTACTGTATTAAATCTTGTTGGAATTGAAACCAACTGGTTTCACGAAATGCTGCAGTTGCTGGTTTCCTTAATAAAAGTCTCTTACAAATTCAAATGGCAAAAACAAAATACTCACTGTTAATCCAAGAAATACTAACTAAATCATTCCAACTTTTCACCAAGCAAGTTGGCAAAGATCGAAAAAAAGAAAATACAGTCTTTAGCGCTGGTGAGGGCACAGTAAGACAGGCACTCATGCTGCTAGACAGTGTAAATTGGTCCAGTCTCTCTGGAACACACTACGGCATACTGTATTAAGACTCTTAAATAAGTGTTCATACTCCTTAAACCAAAAAATCTACTTCCATGATAAATTCATAAGGGAAGGATCAGAGAGATTAAGATTCAGGTACAGAGATGTTTCTTGCTATTTTATTTACAATACTAAAAAGTTATGAATTTAACTGCCCAACAATGGTCATTGGTTCACTAAATTATTATAGCCATGTAAAGGAATAGTATGTGGCCATCTGCCATTTTATAAAGATGTTTAATGGCATGGAAAAATTCTAAAGATTTAATGTTAAAAAAAAAGCAGAATATAAAACTATGCTGAGTATCAGGCCCAACTGTGTGTACCTCCCCACAAAAACCTGCAAAATCAAATACTGAAATACACTGAGCTAGATATAGGCACAGATAATGTTAACATTAGTGGTAGTATTATAGGGTAAAGTCTTCTTTACAAATTTTTATCATGAACACATATAATTCAAATATATTAGGATGAGAAGAATGCAAAAGAAATACCGTTTCTTTCATCTGGATTTGATTGATCTTTATCCTGAAAAGTTTGTGCTTGAAATCATCATTACAAATGAACTTATCACCATCTTCGATATCTTTACCCTTTGGATTTTTCGCCAGAACTCTAGCTTTGCCACAAGCCAATGACTGCAGTGTTCTCCTTAACTCTCCATCCTCTGAAAAAGAAACAGTGACTTGTTATTTGTCACTAGCTTATCAACAGGAACAGCTACATTCAACCTCAATATAGCTTCCACTCCATCCCTCTATTAAAACTTCTTCCTTTTTCCCCCCCAAGGTCATGAACAATCCTCTTTGTCCTATCCAATGCCTTTTTTCCTGGTCATCTTCTAAAGGCTTCAGTTATTCCTTGTGGATAACCACCACATCTTCAGAAATGACAGCTCACATTTTCCCAGTCCCACATTTAAAGAATACCTCTGCCTGGCTGTTTTACTATCATCAGCTCCAGTATGTCCAACATTTTATTTATCATCTTCCCCATAAAACTGTGTCTTCTTTCCAATGGTTAGTCATGAAGCTATCAACCTACTCTGGTGAGAAATCCTGGAATCATCTCTTAACTCTTCCCTCTCCATCTTCCTTGTAACTAGTAGTTGCTTCCTTAGAGATGCCTCATCTCTCTTCTCATTGGCCTCACTCTAGGCTAAGCCCCTTATCACTTTATGCCTGAATTATCCCATTGGCTTCTAGATTGGAATCTCTTCATCCTCCAAGCTGCCCTACTAGTTTTTGATTCTAGGTAAATTGCCCAAATAAGTCACTTCTATTATGTCACACACTTGGGTCCCTACAATGTAGGTTTCATTTGCTAGATTTGTAAGGCTCTCCATATCTTCCCTATCTAACTTTGTATCTCACTATTCTACACTGCAGTTAAATTTTTCATGACTCTTGCCCACGCTGTGCTCATTCCTACCTCCATGCCTTTTCTCACAGTATTTCCCCTGGCAACATATGCCTTCTCCCTAACTAAAATTTGAAGGCCCAGCTCAAGCCCAACCTCCCTTCATGAAGGTTTTCCCATCTGCGCCAGTCCACAGTGCACTTGCTTCACTGAACTCCTAACGTACTCCATCAGCACCACAGATTAGTTCTTATTGGTTGTGAAATTATTTCAAGTGTCATTTCTCCCTTTCCCCATGGCTATATTGAGTGCTGAGGAGAAAGATTATTCCTTTATAGTCCCTAGAGCTCTTAACGTAGTGGAGTGCACACAGTGGACACTGAATAGTGCTTGTTAATCAACTGATTCAACAAACCTATTCCGGTAGCCTGCTTGATCTCTTCTAAACTGAATTCCTCTCCCTCATTAAACATTAGCAGCACCAGTGTTTGAAAAAGAGAGACCTGGAGTTCTTTTTTACCCTGTTGGAGAAACAACAGTGTTTAGCCATCATTTTTTTTAGAAACACATGAAAATTAATCAAATAAATAATCTCTTACAGGAAAAGCATTTTTCAATTAGTGGATTTAGAAACACAGATTAGCATTATCCAGAAAAGCTAGTATGTTCAGTGTAGGGTTTAGGTGTGATCCTACCTAAAATAGGAGGAAGGACTGGGTGACCTTTCTACAGGTCTTTTTTTTAAGCTTTAAATGAAAACAGAACAACAAAGTAATAAAATTAATAACTCAGCCTTATGTGTCATTACAGATACTTATCATGAGTAGCAAAAAAATCACTATTTCAATGCATTTTTGACTTGTTTGATTCAGATTAGTCATTAAAAGCTACAGGAATTTTTTGAAATTAGATATGAGAACTGTTCCCCTTAACATCCACTCTATTCTCTAGCTCCCAACAACAAGAAAAGAAGTTTCCTATGAAGAAGTGGCAGTAAATTCTGCATCCACAGGTGGGGAAAGGGTGAGAGAAAAGGGTTACTGGTTTTGGTTTTGCAACAAGGCCAAGTCAACTGTGGAAAAGACCATTCTTGTAATTTACACAAAGCTATGACAAGCTATCACTATGCCATGCAGACACTTAGAATAAACTTATATAACAGCTTAAACCTTCAGGTTAAGGGGATGACCTCAATATCAAAGATGAAGGTGAAAACTAGGTTTGGGGAACATCCACTTACCTCTTTAAATTCTGCCTTTAGCACACAGTGCCCTAGGGTTGATTGCCACTGAAGTTTTCTGCCACTATGTTTGCCTAGGTAAAATGTCTTGAAAATTTCCTGAAGTTTTACCATCTACAGTAAATAAAATAAAGCTTTATTTAAGCTCTATATCCAATATCACATTCACCACTTTTTATATTTACCTTGTATGTAAAAATTTCTGGAAGTTTTTAAGTCTACACCCAGCAAGTCTGCTGATCACATTTTGATATAAGGTAATAACTACCAAATCTAATGGTATAAATCACTCTTTGTATTCTTTGATCTGTCTCCAACTATTAATCATCCCCTATTTTGAAACATTCACCTCCAATGTCTTTTGGGCCTCTGCACCATGCTGGTTCCTTTATCTCACTACTGCTTCTTAACTGGTTTCCTTCACAGGTTCCTCTTTCTACCACCTTCCGTATGTGAGCCTTTTCCAAAGTTCTGCCTCAGCCTGTTCTTCCTGTTTCCACATTCCCCCTCTTAATGAGGGAGATCTGCTCCCTCGGCTTCCATGATCACTTTCATGGAGGACTCTCAATCTTTCTCTCTAGCCTTAACCCCTTTTCTAAGCTTCAGTCCTGAGCTAAGACATTTCCCCATGAGTTAGGATGGATTTACTCAAGAACTCATCGCTCAGCAATCCAACTTCCCCAGGTGATATATGGGCAAGAATTTCTGAGAGCTGGGCACAGTGATGGGTACAGTCTGGAGAAGTGAATCAAGGAAATTGGCCCTGAACCCAGAAACTTGGCATCCTTAAGTATGTTCTAATGATATGAGTACGAGAGTAATATAAATAAAAGAAAAAAATACTAAAAACAGTTGATATTTGGTACTGGTGCGCTCAGTGACACAAACTTTTTAAAAGCACATATTTTTCAATGACAAGCAAAATAGAAGTGTCATGTATTTCTATGCTTATAACTCAAGTCCTAAACAGCAACTCTTACCTCTGGTGGTAAGTGGACTTCCATAGGCACATATGTTGGCCAATAACCCATTGTCAGGATATTCACAGTTAATTCAATATTCCCAGGTACATTCTGGTTCTGCATATACTATAATAAGATCAACACACTCACTGAGATCTTAAAAATAGAAGTGCATACATTTCACGCCATAATAACGAACCATTCAAGAAGTTCCCTGTTACAGAATTACATGCGAATTCTGACCATCTTTAAGATAAAAGACAACTATTAAAAGGACTATACATGAAGCCTATATGAAATGCACTAGAAAAGTACACTAGTTAATATTCTGCTACAATGGCACACAAGGATCACATGACCTTGTTAGAAGTATTAATAACTTAAATAATTTCTCACATACGACTGCTGTTAATAAGATTTCGTCTCCATTCTTTCCCCCATACCACTTGCAGTCCCCACCTTTGGAGACCCCTATGTGGCCTGGAACACCTGGCAGCAACCCCTATTCCTCACCCCACCAGCCAACCCAAGTCTCCAGTTTTTCACTTGCTCCACTGCCTGTTTGCAAGGGGCAACCTGAAGTGGGGAAGGAAAAAGGGGAAAGGGCAAAGCAGATAAACCCTATTCTGCAGCTACTACAGGACCCATGATCCTACTGACCCTGATCTTTCTTTTGAGTCTTCTACTCTCATTTCCCACCATAGCAATACAGTGGTAACGAAGTCATTACTAAAACCCCGAGAAAGGAAAATCTAATTTGCTATCAACTACTACCTATGCTCTTAAATATTTCAAAACCACCTTCTACCCACATCTGCAAAACCAAGCATCTAGCTTTTAATTCCCAATGTGCCCAAAGGCCTTATGCAACCACTGTATCACCTCTCCTCCCTCTCCATTACCAGTTTTGAACATGCAACTCACCAACACTGATTAGATGCTGGAAGCCTTGTTCTCACTAGCTACAGATTTTCTTGTCCTGACTTCTGTTCAATACATTTTATTTCTATTTTTGTGTTATCTTGGGTGTATACTGAGAACAAATTTTGAAGTAGGTCAAATATACTTACATTTCATTGGTGATTTTTTTTTCTCTACTGTGAATATCATCTAAGTTGCTATGAAGCACTTACAACAAATACATGTTTCTATTTATCCTCTTCAGTACAAACCACAGCAAGGAGATAACTAAATACATTTAAGTTTGAAGAATTAAGTAAGAGTTTAACTCACTTTTACCTGTTTGAATTGAATCATGATGTCTTTAGAAAGTTCCATGTCTTTAAACATTCCTTCAAGTTTGCTGGTGAAAGCAGCTCCACATTCTATTAAAGATGTTTGTACGTTTATAGTTTTTTAAAGTGGGAAAAACAAAGAATTTAGAATTGAAAACATGAAACCTAAAACTTACTTTAGCATGAAATATGATCTGTAACTACATATAAGAAAAAAAATCCTTACCCCAAAGTGTATACCCTACTAATTCAGAGTCAAATCTTTAATCCTGTAATAACCTTATCTACTATTTAGGCATAAGATTTATGGGAAATTTTTATACAAATAAAAACAAGAACTTAATGCTTTGTTTTTAGAAAAATCACAACAGCTCTGGATATGTATAGGTTGGAAACCTCATGAACTTATTACTCAATTTACGTTTCCATCATACAAACTTACGAAGACTGAAAGAGTAAAATTAAGCTAACATTTTCCCTTATAAATCAAAGAAAAGGAACAGAAAGAACGACAAACATACCATGTTTAAGTTTGGAGAGCATTGATTTTTCAGCATCTACAGATGCACTCTTCCCAACTAACAGGCGCTTGGCTAAATCTTTCTTATAGAAGGCCTCAAAAACATCCTTGCCTACATTAAATAACAAAATACAGCTCTCATAATATTCCAATAAAAGGTTCTGACAAAATTGCTTCAAAGTGCTTAATAAATCGTACCATTACTCCAAGTTATTTAAATTTATACATTTTATCCAAGTTTACTAAATGCACGAAATATTAGAGGTATATTTTTGTGCCAGACACTTCAAAAGTTCTTTGCTGTAAAGAATTAAGATCACATTAACTTTTCTTTAGAAAAGCTTTAGTTGACTGGTAGCTTTAGTGTCAGTATTCTAGAGATTAAAACAAGTAGCAAAATTCAAGGCTCTTAATAGTGGAAAAGTTAAAGCACAAAACAATTAGGTAACATTCCTAAAGTACCCCAATAAATTAAATGCAAGGAATACAACAGAATTTTAAATATCTAATTCCCAAATAAATATACTTTCCAGATTGATTATACTTGATAGATTCTCTGTTGAGTGTTTTGTTTTAAAAGAAAAATATTAAAACAAGAATACATACCATAGATAAATCTAAATATGATCATAATCTTATCTAACATTTTCTCAAGTTCTTCATCTGTAGCTTCTTTGTTGCCTGCGCGAAGCTTTGAATCTACATACTTAGCTAAAATGGAGGGAAAGTTTGTTGTTTAGTGATCATGGGTATCCATGAGGTACTGGTCACTATACACACCCAACCAGGAGAATGATATACTGAGTTTTTCAATGCTTCACATGTATACATGCATTTTTTTTAAGTCTCCAAAGTTAGGGAGATCAAGTGTCTTGTTCAACGTTAGAGATAATAAATACCAGAGCCTCCCTACACTGGAATTTGACACAACATTGTAAAATGACTATAACTCAATAAAAAAATGTTTAAAAAAATACCAGAGCCTCAACTCAAACCCAAGTCTTCTGGCTCCAGATGTAATGTACTTTCCACCATACTGATGCTTATTAAAATGTGGTATGAGTACCCTGCGGGGTGGTGTATACAGCCCTGTGCTAGGGCCATCAAAGTCACTGAAAGACATGGCACATTTCTGGGGTGTCCATTTTACACTGATGGTAAAGCAATCTTAAACATCACTTTTACATGAAAAGAAACCAGGTATGTCACAGAGTAAGAGGCAAAATTTGCAAAAATTTAAAGGCTAAATAGTAGACAAACAAAATATCATCCTTTTGGCAAAGGTATTTCTCAGGTAGCTTCTCCTCTGACATTAAGGGGTACCTGGATGGGAAAAACTGACAAGCACTGCAGTATACCACACTATTTACTTTAAATGGGCCCAGATTATTAGGTTTATTTTTATCCTGGACATTCCTTTCCCACTGGCACCTGTAATTTTGTGCTATCTTCTCCTGTAGCCCTATGTGTGGGGCCTCTAGAAATAGCACCCTGCTCCACCTCTAAATTACTATAGGCTTGTAAAATAGCTATCAAGATTATAAATAAAAGTAAATAGGCTCCAGTATACTGTCTTACAAAGAAAAAGAAATTATGTTTGACATGTGGGCTTTGAGACTTTAGCTTGAAGGACTTATTCCTTGCCTTCAGGTTCTTAGAAACCACCAGCTAAGCAACTCCAAATAAATGAGGTGTTAATATACTACAGCCCTGTCAAAATTTCAGATTAAATGAAATTTTATGAATCAAAGAAGAACATTAAATAACCAGGAAAAGGACTGGGAAAATACCTATAAGTTCAGCAGGTTTGTTTGGTCTTTTGTTAATGAATGTCTCAAATGCTTCTTTCATGGCGTTGATAAATTTTTCATTCTTCAGAAAACAGATATCAATTATATGGTCAACCTTATCTTTAAAATCCAGCAATTCTTGAACCATGGTTTTATCCTTTTCAGGATTAATTACAATAGTGCTACCAAATGCCTAAAAGACAAAAATTATCACTTTTCACTAGAATTGAATTATCTACAACAAAAACAACCCCCAAATCATATTTTAGGTAGGTACATATATTTTAAAATCTCAAAAAATAAAAATGAAGCTGATTTTGAAGTCAAGAAAAAAATAAAGTGATAAAACATCCAGACTGATACCATTCAGTTATATTCACAAAATAAGGAATGGCCACTGGGTTCACAATATCAAAACAGGGTATTATTATAAAAGTCTCTTGGGTCTTTTCCGTATTTTAAAAGAAGTCAGCTTTGAAATTTTTTTCTTTATTTTTGGGAGGGGAGAGGTAATTAGGTTTATTTATTTATTTATTCATTCATTCTTGGAGGAGGTACTGGGGATTGAACTCAGGACCTTGTGCATGCTAAGTATGTGCTCTACCACCTGAGCTATAACCTCCCCCAGCTTTGAATTTTTTAAAAATGACAATCCGGCTTCAGTGTAAGGTTGAAAGAAAGAAATCTGGAACCAGAAAAAGCCCTCTTCCTTTTCCCACATTCACTGCTATAAGTATTAGAGCTGGAAATCACATCAGACTTCAAGAAGGTAACTATTTTATTGCTAATTTGCCATACAGCTGTCATTCTCAGGTTGACTGCTCTCAAAACTCCCATTACTTAAAAAAAATTGGATCTAGTAAGTAAAAAATGCTGGCTGATATATACTGTGGGTATACAGATTATTAGCTATGAGAAAAAAAAAACAGGTGAACTGTTAATACCTTAATGTACTCAATCCACTGTTGCAAGAGAACCTGAACACCACCTCGAACTCTACTGAAGAGCTGATACAGGAGAGATAAATCTTGAATTCGGTTTTCATCAAGGAGGTTATTTAAACCTGAATTTTGAAACATTTGGTATTAGAAAAGTGAACAAAAAAATCAGGTATTTTAATTAAAATTAAGTTAAATTATTACTGATACTGGTATGAACTATGACTAGTCTGTGAATTTTAATACAGACTTGCTTTGAATTAAACCCAAAGAGACAATCACCTTTCCAAGTAAAAAGTAAATACAGGAAACTTCAGTTTATATAAAAACAATTGGATAACAGTTTATATCATTTAGCATGGTTGATCACATGTATAAACCAATTTATATAAACTGGTTTACATAAATACACTAAATTATAAATACCTCATATGTGCAATAGCTGTATTATATTTACATTAGTGTATACAGCTATATTTCAAAGTATTAGATATGGCCTGTGGTGTATCAAAAACCATGAATCAATAGGCCAAGTTTAAATGAAATTCTAAAGCATCTGATCTTCAGAATGAAGTAACAGTGTAACTACATTAAAGTTCTAAAATATTTTATAGAGAAGAAAAGATGGCTGGAGAGAAGTACTTTTGCCTACTTGTGGCGCTGTCAAAGTAAAATTCAGGGTATACTGATAGATCACTTAGGATTAATAGAAATGCTTGGTTTTATATGCTAGGAACAAAAACACTTTAATAGTAACACAGTAAGTAAATAAGGACTGTGTTAAATAATAAAAACACAGTAATAAGGAAAGACAAAAAGGAATGCCCTTCTCTATTACTGTAGTCTTACAAATTAAATAAAAACTCCAGAATTCTGTTTCTTTACTGGAGTTGCTAGACTCCTCTCCTCTCACTTCCTGTATCTTTAAGCTAAGGAAAGAGGCACCTCCTGAAAGTTTACTGTGATGAACAGGTAAAAAGGATTGTGTCCATCCTCAGAAATGCAGCCACATGTTATCAGACTTTTAAAAGAGTAATCTTCAAAAAATTTTCTACTTGTTTGTTGAGACCATTTTAAAAGCAATCTCTTATTTATAAATTGTCAATTACCTTTCTGAAGAATTGCTGTTAAGTGTTCACCTAGAAGTTGTTTTTCTACAGTAGCAATTAATGACTTCCTACAAGGAAAAAAAATTTAGAATTGCTGACATTTGACTTCTCTGAAAATTTAAAGCTTCTCCTGGGGAAAAAATCAAATAGCTCATTTTATGTTCATTTCAATACTCCTATCCTATGTATAAATTTATTGATGCTCATTGTTTCTCTACTTTACACCTAGAAGAAGGAAAACATTGTATATTTCAGAATTTTCTTACATGAAATTAATAGTTCCACAATCTTGCCGTGACTGGCTATTTCCAAATTTCTCTGCTTTCATTAGGAAAGTATCTATGCTGCTTACATGAACTCCTTGGTTGGCAGTATTTAGGAAAGCACAGAAATACTTTCTCCTATGAACACTGACTGAATTTTAATTGGCCCGAAGATTTCAAAGATCACATCAGCTTGTAATACTATTTTTTTTTCTTTTTCTTTGTTGTAATACTATTTTTAATTATGTCTTAAACACATACACACACTAATAATCAAATCCTTGATTAAATCTAATTAACTAGGGAAACTAACAACTCAAAGCTTGCACTATGAAAACGATTGTTAAAAAATCTCAAGTCACACCTGAAAATAGTTACTAACATGTTTGGGGTTGCCTAAAGTGCCTTAGGTGACTCAATAACACAGGTTAAAGCTACTAGGCTTAGCATGTAATACTTACTGGGTGGTCTGATCTAGGTAAGTAATAAGTCTGTCTGCTTCTTCTTCTAGACGTTTGTTAACGTGATGAAGATATTCAGGAACCTACAAAGATAGTTTTTTATATTATTGTTTTCCTCCCCATAAATCATTCAGAAAATATTAAGTCCAAAAGATCCTGGGAGCAGCCCTGTCAAATGTGACAGGGTTGAATCATATGTAAAATTATAGGTAGAGTTTATGATCCAGAATTCTGGCCTTTAAGAAGAGAGAAAAGAAAGGAACACCTAAGTAAGAGAAAAGCAGCATGATGTTGGGAAGATAAACACAAAGGGAAGCTTATGTTCTATATAAAGTAGGGTCTATTGTGCGACACAGCGGATTTATTGATCATGATTTTTACATACCTCTCTTTCCTGCATTAATTTTTGGCCTTCGGCTGCGTAGAGTCGGTTAGTTTCTTCCAAAAATCGTTGTTCAAAAGAATCCTGATAAATCTGGGAGGAGGTAACAAAATAAAGGAGTTCATTTATTCAGTAAGTATTTACTGAATGTCCTCTATGTGAAAAGCACTATGAATTTGGTTTTTGAACATCAAACTACGGATAGCAATTTGCTCTGTAGTAAGTGAAGCAGTTAACTTACTTGCAAATCAGAGAGCATGCTTAAAAGGCTTCGGAGTAAACTTCTATCAATTGCTTCACCATTCCTTTCCCTCTCAATCAAAAGAAGAATGCCATCAATTGTCTTATTCTGGACTTTCTGATCACTTATAATATGAGCCCTAAATAACTCCAGTCCCATGTCCCTAAAATGAAAAAAAATATATAATCTAAATTAATTGACAACAATACCACTTCAGGAGAGGCTTGCTTAACTTCTCACCACATGCTAATTAGGGCTCCAGGCTTTGAAGCAGCAATTGTAAAAGGATAAAATCCACACATTTAATTTTAAATAACATTATCAGATTCAAGCATACAGGAAACTCATTTTGTCTTTAATGAGAACTGAGGCTAAATTCCCATCTTCCTCCATAACTAAGTTTTGTTGTATTATTTCCTTTGGTGGATTTCTTCGTTGGTCAAATCAAGAGACAAAATTAGTTCAAAGCTATAAAATGGTCTTTACTGTACTGGTAATGAAGGCTTAATTGCTCATTTGTCAACTGGCTTCAGTACTCAAAAATGAGTAAGCTCTCTGATAATTGCCACAGGTAGATGCTAAGCACATGGTAGGGGTAAGAGCTCATTATACTCTTCTATTTTCATGTATACATGGAACTTTCCATAATAATGTTAAAAGATATTGAGTGAACTCTTGATCAGCAACAAAATGATGCACACTCAGACAGTTCGGAGCAAACTTTAATCCCCTTGACTAACAAAAAAAGTATTCATAAATTACTATAAGCTCAGGGAATGTTAGCTATCTCCAATATTAGCATAGCAACTCATAATTAAGAAGGTAAAATTGCTATAAATATAAGCCTAGAAACCAAATGTCAGTTTTTAGGAAAATATTCACAGTATCACTTACTCTCTTCTATTAGTATAATTAAGATTTGACTATGACTTGTAACAAAACTTTTCATATAATTTTTTTTCTGGCATCCTTACCAAATGGAGGGTAGCATTGAATTCTGAAGAACATAAGTCCTATCCAGAAACAAAAAAATGCTCCTGATCATGATCTGCCAGGGAAAAAAAAGAAAAACAATTTTTATATTTTGTGAAGCTGAAATATTTGCTCTTGATAAAATAAGACTGCAGGGTTTACTTGTACATATTCTAGACTACTAGGATCAAATGTACAGATAAACACATCTACCTGACAATACGCTTATATATAATTTTTGTTAAACTATTTTATTGTCTTAATTCTTGCTGTAGTTCCCAGAAAAAAAACACAACTTAACATGGTCCTATGACTTCTTCACAACATGAGAAATAACTGAAAATAAAAATGGAATCAAGGTGACGCACATACAATTTTTCCTCAGCAACAGTCCTCAGGATAACACTGCATTAAAAATACACATGGGATTTTGGGCAGGGGGGGTGGATTTTAAGATTTTTAATTTGCAGACTGTAAGGTATAAAATAATACCAGATTAGGGAAAAAGGAAAAGGTTGTGATCTGAATAAGCTAAAATACAGGACGACCATGAGGCACCTTTATAAGTAATCAAATAGCGGGCAGGATAGCCATCAAGTCTGACAGATAAAACATAACACTTATTTAATGAGATAAGTACTTTTTGGTTGTGAGACAAAAATAAAAATGATCTTAAGGTGCAAGTCATTCTAAAGTACTGGTACACCTATAACTTGCAGTTTTAAAATAGGAAACGCAACCAAAATTAGTTTCCAGTTCAGGACAAGAATAGATATTGAGACAGTCTCCCTACTGCAAAGTTTTAAAAACTAACTTCTGTATTTGAAGAAACTTATTTTTTTAAACTACAATATTTAGCTGACATGTAATGCTTTTTTCCAGCTTACCATTTGTCTGCAATGGTTTTGCCAACATCTATCGATCTTCTTTAGAAAAAGAACACTATCCAATGAATCCGTGAGATATATGTTAAGGAAATTTTAAAAGTGCTTAGTACAAGTATTATATGCAATCTAAGAGCACAATTTGTCTTAAATATGGAATGCCCTACATACTAAATGAAACTAAATATAGAACAAAATGCTACTTCTTAAACTGTAAAAACATGTTAGATCCCACTGAAAATACCTTTAAAAACAAGTCTTAGATATAATTGCACATTGTTGACATAATAAACTGAAAACACAATGCCAATTATTTCCCTTAGATTATCTTTCCTCAAATGGAAATCTGTTGGGACAAAGAAGGGTAAAGACATCTATCTTATTTACACTAATAGATTAGTGTATACTAATTACTAATACAATGTAGATTTGGACCTTAATTAAAGCTGAAAAGTCAAATTGCTTCTTCCTTCTCTAGAAGCAAAATGAACAAAAATAACAAACCTATAAAACACAGGGATTCCATTTCAAGCTACATTAAAAAGTGAGTTATAGAGAAGGAAGAAAAGAGGAAATACAAAATGTTTTGTTTTTAAAAGGATATTCTCTAAATTGATGAATTTGTGCTTTGATGTGATCTTCACAAATCTGTCTCAGCTGCTTGTACAAGTTTGCAGAAATCTTGTAGGAACAGAGATTTTCCACAGCCTGCAAAATTAAACATATACTTTCTTAAGGAGAGAATGGGTGGATTTCTCAATTATTTACAACAAATTCTCATTTGTTATTTCTACCATATCAGCTTATTAAAAAGGCTTATTCATCCATTTAAAACACAAGGTAAAACAACAAAATATCAATGTGGATAACAAACTTTTTTCATAACCAGTGTACTATCCTAATCCCCCCCACACAAATTAATGTATCTATTATGGCTGTACCCGTAACATATAACAATGGCTACATATAAATTCTGTCTTGTTCTTTAAAAATGTTGATTGTTTTCATAAGCAGAATTCTACTTTGAGTTTGAAAAATAATTTCACCAATTTGTTTATTAGATGGGTTGGTTGGGCCATTCAACCAATATTTAATTAAAATTTCTTTATACTTTCTTTGGTTTTCCTGAATAGAGCAATGCAGAGTTTATTGCTAGTAGTATTACAATGAATGTGATACAATTATACATCAAGGATTTTTCTCCAACATTTTACTTTATTTAAATAGAGGCTTTTAAGAAACAGACTCGCAGACTTAGTAAACAATCTTACGGTTACCAGGGAAAGGGAGAGGGAGGGATACATTTGAGAGTTTGAGATTTACAAATGTTTGCCACTATATATAAAAATAAATTTTTAAAAAGTTTCTTTTGTATAGCACAGGGAATTATGTTCAATATCTTATAATAACCTTTAATGGAAAAAAATATGAAAATGAATATATGTATGTATATGCATGACTGGGATATTGTGCTGTACACCAGAGATAGATACATTGTAATTGACTACTTCAATTTTAAAAAAAGAGGCTTTTAAATGTGCACAACTGAATAAACATTAATTACTAGATAAATACTGTATTTTTACTTCATTCTAATAATCGAAATGGTCTTTCATACTCAGATCCTAAAAGAATAAACTTCAGATTTCAGTGTGCTTCTTGTTATGTGTATCAAAATACTTTCAAGCTTAATACAACAGGCATGGTAAAACTCTTTGGATGAACTCCGATACAATTTACAATTCCAACTAGTAATTGACTTAAGTATAACACCAGATTTCTTTCTCACCACAACAGAAGGCAAAAATTCCATTAAAATTGACTCTAAGGGAGCATCCAAGTTCTGCTGGTTGGAGTGGAATTTTATAAATATGTAGTTGGAAGTCATATTCCCAGTATGCAGGTCCAGCAAATAAACTAGCAAATGAAAAGTAAGCTTAAAGGAAATCACTTATGCCTAAGGAAAAAAGGCACTACACCTTACCAGGGAACAGCTGGCCAACTGATCCAGCAGCTAAAGAGGAATAAGAAGGCTGAGTCTAAGGGTGTATTTGCCTAAGGGTGTATTTATATTTATTTCATGTGCCTGACTGGTTCACATTGGTTCTCTGCAGATTCTTTCCCTTCCTCCTTTAGTATTCTCATTGTATCTTGGTGTTCTTTTTGAGTGACTCATTTTCTCAGCCTTTCTAATTTCCCTGCTTAGGTCCTGTCTTTGTATTGCACTTTCTCCACATTTCCCATTTTCAGTACTTATCCAGGTCCTACTTCTACCATTCCCTTCCGCTGTGTTCCTCTTTCTCCCATAGTTAGTTCTCATCACGTCTATTTATCTTTTCTAACAAGATACTGTAATTCCCTTACTTCTCAGCTAGGTTCCATTTCTTCCAATGAGCTTTCCTTAATAGCCTCAGCTACCAGTGACTCATTTGGCACTATCACCAATCACACCACATTGACTTGTCACTGAATCAATACCGTATTTTTTTATGTGTATATCCTGTCCCCAACTCTCTTTAATAACAGAAAGAGATCACATGCTCATGTATCTACATGTTCCTTAATACTTTTTGGGCTTTGAATCAGGTGAATAAATATTAAAAAAACTAATGCACCTACAACTAGCAATGTGCCCTAACATAGAAGGGGCTTAGAGTTGAAGGAGAAAGCTGGCTGGAAAACATATAATTACAATATACTGTCTTAGGTGCTATGATGGGAATAAGCATAAAGGCAAGGTGACCAACCCAATTTTTAGGGCAGGGGCAAGTCAGGAAAGGCTTCCTGAGCAGAGATAAAGAGGTGGAGTCCCAAAGACCCAAAGGAAAATAGATAAGCGTTAATGGGAATAGTGAGAAATAGAGAATTAAGCTGGGCTTTATGTATATACTTGTGTTTAGTTGGAGGGTGGTTTAAGATGTTAAAAGCAGGAAAAGAAGGAAAGAGAAAGGCAGGAGCATCTAAAGTGAGTTTTAAAGGTCCAGTTGGAAGAGAACACTTTGCTTCTCTAATTTAGCCTTCACTGCTTAACATATAGACCAGATTTAGTGACTTGCCTTCCTTAAGAACTTTTCTATCAAGTCTTCAGGTACTAGTATGGAGAAATTTCATAATAGGTATAAAAAAACACAAAGGACTGAATGGTGTCGTGTGTGGTCTACCATCACTTACTTGAAAAAAAGTAGAGAAAATTAGTTTAAAAAAACCCACACAGTTGTTTTTACATACATGAAACATTTCTGGAACTATACTCACCGAACTAATGTTTGTCGAGCGGAGAATTAACTGGGGGAGGGGTGTTGGAGGTAGGAGTGGAAGTGAAACTTTCTACTACAAGCTTTGCAATACTTTCTGGGCTCTGAACCAGATAAATACATTAAGTATTCAAAAAACTTAAGTACTTGCCTTCCCCACTAAAACTCTATCTTCCTCACCACCACACTTTTTTGCATGGCATTCAAGGCTCAATATCACCATTTTAATCTCATGTCTGTTTATAATCTTTCCATACACCCTGTGATCTAAACACTGCTTTCCTCACTTTCAAGCAAGGCCTGTATGGAGCAGTCACGTGTTCCTAAAGCAGTGGCTTCCAAAATTTTTTGACAAGACAGTAAGAAATACATTTTATGTCACAATCCATTGTACATAAATTTATGTAATTTAAACAAAATTTTCATGAAACTACACTCACCGTTACTATGTGTGATGTATTCTGATATTTTCTATTTTATTTCTTAAAAATAAAATGTTGGTCACAAACTACCAACTTCATGAGCCTACCAGACTATAAACATCTCAGGGGCAAGGACTAAGAGACCTCTATATGCCTATGGCATCTGCCCAGCTTTGCACAGAGTGAGCAACCACTGATTCAGCAAGAATGGGGTGTTTACTAAGTACTCTATATCCTGTTAGCGGTTGGGATAGAAACACGGATAAGAAAGTGTTAAATGAGTACTTAGGCATTTGACAAAAACCCTATTTTATTCCAGATCTTTAAAATGCACTTTTAGAAATGTATTAATTATTTTATACTTCACTAAACACTTTGGAAATTCCTGAAAGTTTGATCTGGTCTAATTATTACTAATATAATCCTGTTTCACAGGCAACTATTTGTATTAAACAGATTAGATAACTCTGCAAGTCTCTTAAATAAAATTATCTTTTTACTTAAGCTCCCAATCATTACTTGTTAAATATGCTGCCTTAAGTCCGTTTTGAAGGTACATGGGTGTAAAATAAAAACATTCTAATAAGGTTTTAAACTTTAATCCTCCAAATCCCAGCCCCTTCCTTCCAAAATCCATACATGTCACATCAAAAACATGTCTGAAGAACAAAAAAAACTCACAAGAAAATATGTATGTGTCACAAATGAAATGCAAAACTACAGTTCCTGAAATCTGATGCTTTGCAGGATACAGGATTTAAGAAACAGCAAAGGTACATAAAGTTGCATTTGGGACAAGCAGAAATGAGGGTGAGAAATAAGACTAGAATAAAAACATGAAGAGGATTAAAATAAGGATTAAAAAATACAAAATGTGAAAATTAATGGTAAGGGAGGAAATCTAGAAATTTTTTTGATTTAACAACAACAGACACTTAAGAAAAATATTAACTTCTCACCAGGGTGCTGAACTCTGGTCAGTGGCCTAATGGGTTGGCACTTATTTTTCAAACTATATGTTTAAAGAAAAGAAAGCACACCACAAAACTTTTCAACAACTGATATAGTAATAAAACTCAAATTAGATGTCTTTTTAAATCTAGTAAAGATGGCTAAAATAAGATACTCAAAATGTATCAAAAACTAAGAATTTACAGAAAGAAAGCCAGACAATGAAACCTAAATTTATTTTTCTTATCACAGCTACCAAAAAGAGCTTAAGCAAGACCGAAATTATCAAGGACTAAGAATTTGTAGTTGCACATTTTCTTAAATTGCAGGGACAGTGTTAATTTAGTAAAAAGAAGAGCAACAGTAATGTGACTAAGTTTAAAAATTTAAAAACATCAACAGAATGACAACAGTTAAACTTGCAGAACACAACAGCTAGTCATCAACACAGAATACAATAGCTAGTCACCTCTGCAAGGAATGTTAACTGCTCTCCTCTAGTTACTTACTGCTTAAGAACCCAGAGTTTACAATGGAAAATAACCTATACTGAGATGGATGCACTATTTGCTTTCAGTCTCAATGAATGAATCTTTAATTGAAAGGCTCATTATTTAAGATTTATTTCACAAAAAGCGAATCAAAAGAGAGCGCCCATTATTTATTTATTTAATGATAGATAAGATTATTTCCGTCAGAATTGAAACATGGACTAAGCTTGCCTTCAAAGATAATGGCTAGAAATTTATACTAAAAAGAAATGTTACACTTTCATATATAAACCAGCCAGCTCCAAAAAAGGTAGCTGATTTTTAAAACACTACACAGTTACTCATACAAGGCTGACAACATGAGGAAAATAATCCCATTATTCCAAAATTCCAACTATAGAGGTACCACTCGTAAAAACAAGACACATTCTTGAGAGGTACATAGGAACACTGTTCCTAGAGAGTTATTCTCTTTTTCTATTATTTTTTTCAATTTGGCTAGTGGTGTTTTCTGACGCGTATTTGGAACTTAAATCTATTTATCAGCCAGCTGTTCTGGCCCAGTGTGGATTTAGAATTTTAAAATATGTGGCTTTAGAGCTGTATAATAAAATGTAATCTTACAGATATCTTTTTAAAAGACTAAAATACCTATCATCATCATCAGTGACATGGACATACAGCAGGCAGTGTGTAAGTACTTTTTGCAGTATTTTATTTACAACTGAACAAACCTGCCATATAGGTAGTGCTATTCTCCCTATTTTGCAAATGAGGAAACCAAGGCTTAGAGAACTAACTCTCCCAAAGTTATCGTGAGTGGCAGATCTCTAATCTGAGGCAGGCTGATCAACTCAAATGTCAGTGCATGTAACCATACTCCTATCTGTAGTCAATCAAAAACAAAACAAGCAAACAAACAAAAAAACCCAAACCAAAATACATGAACCACTGCTTAACTCTTACAAGATTTTAAGGTTGTGGAGGAAAGACAATCTTTAAACTCAGGTACAATCCTCACTTAAAATCACTTTTAAAAGACAATGTTTGCTTATTGCAAATACACTTAGACACCATGTTCTTTTCTACAAATTAAAAACTTAGAGGAGGAAATATATGCAATCCACACTAGGGACTTCCATGCTTAAGCTTTAAAGCAAAATGGCTTTGCATCATAGATATATGCCAAGTAAGTTTACTTTAGGGATAGAGAGTGGGATGGGGGAATGAGGTATATTACATTTGTTTGGTATACTACATACTTCTATACTGTTTCAATTTTAGGAGAGTATTTTTAAATTACATTTCAACCAGTCAAAATCAAACAAGCACCTGAAATCCAGATGGTATGAAATAATTTTACTTTTATTCTCTTTTTTGAACTTGAACATCTCAAAATAATCTTTCTGAGAACAATCCAAAGGAAAAGCATTTCTAAAGTTAAGGTCAAAAACAACAGAAGAACTAGAAACAAATGCTTTTGATTTTATTATAGCAGAAGTAGTAAAGCATTATGAAAACCCCTAAGAGTGAAAAGTTATAACACTGATTTTAGGCTAAAGAAATGAAACTGAACAATAGCAGGTAAAATTCTGGAGCACAAGGAAGGAAAAACACAAAATGTAAGCTACAAGCTCTTGAAACAAAGAAATTTAACTTAATTTATCAGGAAAAATAGCTTGTGAACTCAAAAGCTCTAGAAAAATATTCAAGGTAAAATAAGGGTTCATTAACAAATAAATCAATGTTATAAATATAAAATATATTAAGTCAATCAATGTTATAAATACGAAATATATAAAGTAACACGTTATTGAAATTAAAGATGCTGTATGCCAACATATCCAAATAAACACCATATACATGCATGAATGAAAAAAATTTCCTTCTTTGATGACAAAGAGTTTTTCCCTAAAGTAAAACCATTTATTTGCTTCAAACACAGCACTACAGAGGTATGCGAAGTGCTATACTGTATTAGTGAAAGGGCACTGGACTAGAAACTTGAGCATCTTGGTTTAAGTCCCTTGCTCTGCCAATATGTCACTTTGGGCATATTGTTATTCCCTGAGACTTCTGTTTCCTCAACAGTAGAGTGAGGATAAATAACTACTACCTTACCTACTTCACAAAGGGTTTCTATATTGCTTCAATGAGATAATCATACTTTGTAGGCTGTCACATACCCTTTACGAGAAAAGATACGGGACCACGTGGTTTCTTAAGGCCTTTTCAACTCTAATTCTTTAATTCTTTTATTATTGTACAACTCAGGAGCCACGTATGTAATAAACCAACATAGCCAAATGAGGTGGGCTTAACCTTAAATAATACTTTAGTACTACTACTGTCTAACACTTACATAGTATTATAATGCTTATAATATTACATAGCATTATTAACATGTATTGGGCACCATTCTGAGTGTTTGGCATACATTGATTCATTTAATGTAAACAGCAATAAAAACTGGTGATCCCAATTTACATATTACAAGTAAAAAAAGTCATACTGTGGCTAGTGAAAAAGTTAAACTAGTGATAACACCAACTTATCTTTCTATATCATAGTGCTTCAAGGTTGTTTTCACAAACATCTTATTTAATTCTTATAAGCAACCCTGTGAGGTAGATAGAGCAGGTGTTCTTCCCCTTACTTACAGAGGAGGAAACAGAAGCTAGAAGTTTAGTACCTTGTCAGAGATCACAAGGGTGAAAGCAGTCAAAACCAGACTCCAATTCTTTGCTTTCTCCTAATCCAAGGTTTGTCCATTACCATGGACAACTAAAATGAATAGATGAAAACTACAAATTTTGATAAACTGGACTAACATAATTTCTTACGAGGTATTCATCAATACAAAAACTCAAGCTATTGGGCTCTGAATCATTTTTTTAAATACAAAACTGATGGCACTATAATGGAAAGTAAACTTCTTAAATTGGTTGTGGCAAAAACAGAGTAGGGCAAAGTATCTTGGTAGTAAGAAGTCTAAATAAGTAATTGTCCATATTTATATATTTAAGTTAAAAACGTCAAGTACAGATTTGCTTGTTAAGCAAAAGAGACAATCCTGAACCTCAGACCAAGTTGCTATACTTCAACCTGCTGCTCATTTTTGGGCTAAAGTATATCTTGTAGGTCAGGAGATAAGACAAACATAAAGAGCAAGAAAATGAGATGGCAAAAGCATTCTAATAGGAAGAGGTAGAATAAAGTATACTGAGACTCTCTACATTTCTTGAGGCCTTTCCTGTAGGTAACACAACTTAGCAAGAAGTATCACAATAGAATGACATATCACCAGAAATCATCTTTGGGATCCAGGTTATAGGATTCTATTATAGGTAAAACCTCTATTATACCAAGGTACTCCTAACTGTAAATTCTAGTAAGAAGGATCCAAGATAAGCCCAATTTATACCAATAAGACTGTACTCATAGTTTATGTCAGAATACATGGTCTAACTATAAAACAGAATGTATATATTAATTGAGAAATTATAATTAGAAGGGAACCAAAAGTCTACATAAGCACTCATTTCAGACAGTAAAACCCATATACACTGAACCTCAATTAACACTAACCAAATCTGACAACCCACATTAATACATACCTGATAGAGTTCTTCTAAATTGTACTTAATCGAAGTACTATTCTGAATAGCTTCCACCGCTTCTTTCAGTTTCTGCCATGTTTCATCTGTGTAGTTTTCTGGCAATTTAGGCTTATCTAGATGATACGTAAAAAGCTGTTATTAGAATGATATGTAGGTTATAGTAAGAAAAGGATCCATAAAACATAACAACAGTATTATTGCTCTTTAAGGGTAAATTGTGATCTTTATAATGATTACACCTAAATATTAAAGTAACTTCTGTATTTAGGCTTAGTTTAAGGAATAAAATTTGAAGTGCCAGAATACCGTGTAAATCATTTTGACTCACCCACTAAAATTGAAGGTGAGGGTTTTTTCCTCCTATTGACTATATTGCTTCAAAAAATTAACATTCAAGAACGACAGATAAAAAATAACAATCTCGACCCTATTCCATCATGTGTAAAACCTAAGTCAATATGAATTTTATACCTGAGATTTAAAATACTGAGTTCCTACTATGTACAAGACACTTCATAAACATCTTAATCTTCCTAATAATGCCCTAAGGAAGGTATTATTACCCCTATTTTGCAACTGAGGAAACTGAGGCTGAAAGACTCATTATTAATAAGGCTTGCCCAAGGTCACCATAGCTAGTCAATGGCAAGACTGGGATTCTAATCTAGGTCTGTTTGACTCCCCCCTCCACATTTACGAAGCACCTACAGAAATGAAGAGAAACATCTTAACTCAAGTTTTAATTTAAACTACATTTATGAGCAGAGTGAAATTTAAAAAAATTAAAACATCCAAACGACTCCAGAACCTATGTAGCACTTTCAGAATGGAAAAGAACATCTTAATCCAGGCTTTAATTTAAATTTCATTGACCAGCAGTGAGTATTTTTTTTAATTAAAACATCCAAATACCTTAATAATGTGTTTTTAATTTTAGGGGGGAGAGAAAAAAAACCCCAAACAGAATCTCTGAAACCAGTATGCAAATACAATTAAGGACATAGGTCATCTCTTTAAAAAAAATCCTTGGATATTAAATTGATATATTTTAAGTTAAACAGTGAACATATTAGTTAATTACAAATCATATTTACTTGAGAAAGGTCTACTATTAAGTCAGAAAGATTACAACACTCTTGAGAGCCTGGGGGTGGGATAGGAGGGATAGAAAAAAGAAAAGGTTAAAAATAAACAACACTACAACCCTCTGGCTTGAGACAAAGTAGAGAATATTCCTGATTTCTACACTAATGTTGAAAATACAAGCATGGAGAACCTAATTTTCCCAATACTAATATTTAGTCAGAAGGCACTGCTCTGGTAAATATTACCTTAGTTCATTCATTTCACTTCTCCATTTAATAAACATTTTAGCATCTATTACTTGCCAGTTAAGGGTGTTGAAAAAGTCAGAAAAACAGAAACACAGCCAACAGATTAAAAAGTAATTCAGCTCAATTACATTTTTAAAAATCGCTGATTTTATATTTGCATCAATGCATTTATAATACTCCCAATCACATATCTCAAATACAAAATGAACAAATTTTCCTAAAAGCTCCAGGTCAGTACTTTTAAACCCATTTTCAGTGATTAAAAAAAAAGATGTAGTAATTGTTCCTATCTTTAGACTAGTGGTACACAGAGTTACTACTTCTGTGTATACACAGTATTTTTCACTTCCAACCTCTACCTTTGGAAAGAAATGCAAAGATCATAAATATTTTTCTCCAGCAACTGCTTCCACAATGAATTTCAGGGTAGTATTCAACATTATAAATCTAACTAAAAATCATGTTTGAATATGAAAAGATCACTACTGCTACCTGCATTTCTAGGGACTAGATAATGTGGCCTATTGAAGCATAAAAATAAAAATCCCAGTAGTGCCAAGGCTCACTATGTACCTGAAATAAATAAATCTTTTTAGAATACAAATTTCTCACCTGTAAAATCCGGGTCAATCATATCGATTGTGAATGTTATAAGAAATAACAGATTAGATACAATAGGCTGAGACAGACCTCCAAATACTGCACAGAAACACCCAGTGTATGCTTCAGCACAAGGATACTAACCACCCTCGGAAAATGAACCCTCCACCCAAAAAGGACCTCCCTCCACCTCATTGATTATGCATAAAACATTAGGCCACCTCGATACTGTTTAATATATTAACATAAATAGAGCACGTGACCACTCAAGTGTCAAATCCTTAGGTGATTATGGATTTTGGCCTTGGTTACCTTTAAAGTTCTTGATCACTAACTTCTTAGCAGAGCCAGGCTTGCTGTTAGCAAAGCTAGAGACGGTGGTAGAAGATTTGGCTAGGCCGTTTGCGTGATGCACCGAAGCCACAGAAGAGATTAATATACTCTTATTTTTAAGTTGCTGCTGCTGAGATGTTGCAGCAGTTGGTGAAGAGGAGGAGGAGGAGGAGGAGGATTCCTCAGCCATCTTCGCATCAAACCCTACAAACTCCAGGGTGTCTTCAAAACGCAGCTTCTTCTGTATCGGTACGTAGCTGGGAGCAGCCACTGAAACCCCCAGGCAGGAGAAGGACGAAGTTGAAGGGGATGCCGAATCCCTGGGTTGTAAAGGAGGAGTGGAAGAGGAGGAAGAGGTGGAATCAAAGTCTTCTCTCTCGTTACTACTGTTACTGCCGCTACTGCTGCTGCTGCTGTTTAACTTTCTCTTCTTGGCAGAGGTGGGCGGAGTGGTGCTGGTATTACCATCAGTGGCAGATCTGACCTCCTGAGCAGCAGCAGCAGCTGAGGGATTGGGGGAAGAAAAACCTGTTGGAAACATGAAAATAGCGGGGTCAACAGGCAGACGAGCATCAAAAACCTACGTTTATATGCCTGCGTGCGTGTAGGAGAGAAGGTGGCAATGCTAGAGGGGGAAGGGAAGAAAGAGAGGAGAAACACAGAGGACGAGAAGGAAAGTGAAGGGGGGGGGCTCCACCGGGGGAATGGGAGGGTTTGGGAAGGCGGATAGGCTGACACCAGGAGTGAGCAGAACAAGGGGGGAGAGCGAATGAGGAGGCAGACAGGTAAACGGCCGTGCCGTCCCCCTCCCCTTCTTTTTGGTCTCTCTCCCCCCTTTCTGCAGGAGCGACTCAGAGAGTCTGTGAGGCTGCAGCTCCTCCTCCTTTTCTCCCTCTCTCTGGGAGGGGAGATGCCGTGGTTGGGGGGAGGGGGAGGGGGAGGACCGGAGCTTGTTATTGTCAATAGCACAAGAGGCTAAAGATGGCGACACTTCCGGTCACGCGGAGGCAAGGGAGGGGCGCTGTCTGTCCCCGGGAGTGGGGGGTGGAGAGAAGCACTGCAGGCGCTCGAGGGGCGGGGGTGCGGGCTCGTGGGGAAGCGGCAGGAAAGGGGCGGCTGTGGTACCCGAAACGTCCGTGCTCCTTCGCTGGCACTCGCTCTCCCTCCCTCTCCTGCTCCCCTTCCGTAGCAGCACTCCCCTCCCCCGGCGCACCGGTAACTCCCACCCCCTCCTGAACAGTCCCGCGGGAATCTCCGCGCCGCAACGCCCTTACCGGAAGTGACTGGGCAGACACTTTTCATAGCGCCCAGATCCCGAAGCCCCCAGGTCCGCAGGACTTGAGGTGGGGGGGCAGAAAAGGGAAGGGGGGGGGGAGAAGTGGAAAGGGAGGAGGGGGCGGGCCTTCGAGACACCTTCGGAGCTCCTGATTGGCGTTTCCTGAATGCGAGGCGGGCAGGGAGGGGGTGGTGCCGGGAGAAGGAGCGGGAAGGAGCCTGAAGGGGAGGGAAGATGGTGACGGTGAGGGGCGGGGTGAGCCGGCTGGGAAAAAAGAGGAGGAGGGAGGGAGTAAAAAGTAAGGAGAATGGAAACTTTGAAAGAGATAAAGGAATAAGGAGGGGTTGCAAGGCGAGAGGAGTAACCCGAAATGGAGGAAAACATAATCATGCCATTATGCCTGCTGCTAGGGAGGAATGTAGTGATGTTAAGATAGGAAAAGAAAAGAAAATGAGCTTAGAAAAAGGAGTTTATGATTCGGTTGAGCTATAAATTTTCTCTTTTATGTCAAGAACACCGCTGACCCAGTACTGAGTTTTGATACCTTTCTCAGTAATGTAGTTGCAAATCCTTTTACCTTCCTACCAGGAGTATTTTCTAAGATGGCTGGCCAGAGTTAAGGGTGCATTCTAAAGCCAAGAAACAGGAAGGTAACTAACATCCCCTCCCCAACACAATTCGCAGGACCAACCCCAACCCCGACCCCTATCAGTGATTAACCCGGTAGTTTACAGACTAAACAAAGCCACTTCTTTTCCTAAATCTCGGTTCATACACTTTGCCTTAAAGAAGACGTTTTAGGAGAACAGTACTGGCAGAAGTCAATGTTTTATACCAATACAGTCCATGAACCCAAATTTTAAAATGGATTACTCATAAGAACAAACCTCTAAATTTGGTTAAATTAGCAACAATAAACCGTGTAAATTCCCTGTTGAGAGTATTTAATCCGGGGGTATAGGGGGAGGGGTAGGAGGACACAACGTAAATAAAATCTGCCAACCTGTTGCTCTTTCTAACTGCAGAAACATTTCAATGAGCATGTACTGAAAATGTTTGTATTCCTAACACTATACCAAGTTCCTGCATTTGAGAAGCCAGTGGGGGAAGAATTTCAAAATTAACTTCTATAACAGTACTATAACCAGTGTACAAAGTGCTGTAGGAACAGGGGAAACAAGAATTTGGGGGAATACTTGAATAGAAAGAGCTTCATAGAGGAATTGACGTTTATGCTGGGTCTCAAAGAGGGAGGTGCCAAAAAGACAAGAGGGGAGAGGGTGAAAGGCATTCTGGGCAGTAGAAACTGGGAAAGCAGGGAGTTGTGAAAGGGCCTGGGCTGTTTATGGAGATATGGCAAGTGCAGTGAGGCTGGAAATTAATATGTCTGGTTGCAAGTAAGAAAGATGAGGATCTAAGGTGCCTGGCACATGAAGCCAAAAATTTTGGAGTCTACCCTGTAGGCTAGGGTAGACAGTGTGGAAACCAAACCCGGTTTTTAAAGGCAGGGTAGTGGCAGGATTATGGGTGGAGTAAAAGCAGTTTGAATTGTATAGTCTGAGAGAGACAAATCAGAACCCTAAGAATAAATCAGTTTTCTAATTTTGTTTACACTTTTAATTTTTTTTTCCTCTTGAAAAGTCCTTGGTTTTTCAAGCAAATCCTCCTGGAAAAGTTACCACCTTGGGCCACTATCAGCTTTGTGGTGTTTGATGTCAACAGGCTGAGAGCAAGGTTCTAATGGAATTTAAGCCCCAGGGCCACAGAGAAGAGAGATAGAGGCCTGAAAGGGGGAAGATGGGCTCCTGTCTGTTTTGAATGTACCATACTGTTCTTCCTGCCCAAAATAAGACTGTAGACTCTTAAGGCCAGGGAAGGTGTCCTAAAATACTAAACCCTCCTTAATTGTGTCTCACATTTCACACCATGCTGAACAACTTTGTAAATGCAGAGTAAATACTTACTGAGTTGAGTATTTCATTGAATGAGAATAAAATAATGCATGTCTTCATAAATGAGGATTAACTGGCTACTTTTCAGGATTTAATAATAAAGGTTGTTTTAATTCTTGTGGTTATATTCCTTAGAAGGATGTTTGGAAGAGCCAGGTGATAATGGCCCAAAGAGTTATTTTTCAAGGATGATCTGCATTTTATTCAAGGACTTTTCAAGACCAAGAAAAAAAAAGTGGGCCTTGTTCTCACTCATGTAATTCTATTCCTTAGAAGGGTGTATGGAAGTGCTAACTATTTAAAAAATTACAAATATTAGTGCCATACAAAGATAGACTTTTATACTAACATACAGGATAGCTGGGTCCTGTTAATATTCAACTACGTACTAGTAATAATAGCTCCCAATCTGACATGATTATCTAAGCCCTTTAGTCTTCCGCATTACTTGTTAGTTCTAAAAGCACAGATCCTTGGCTCTTGAACTCTAGCTCACTTTGAATGATCCAGTAGTCTAACCTACTGTTTCAGTTCTCCATGAAATACCCTTACGTGAGTTTTGTGGGAAAATATTTTTCTTTTTTTTTCTTAGTGATTAATAATAATTTTCCTTTTCACATTTTACAACCTTATTTTATTTTGAGCCAGGTCAATCCTCACATGTTTAGCACACCTTAATATGGATACGTAATTTAAAGAATTTTTTTAAATTTAACTTTTACATTTTGTGGCACAAACCAACTTAGGTATTACTATATATGAAGTATGAGGACGAGAACTTTGTGTGTTTTTGGAAACTTGGACCAATTTAAAAAGAAGAAAAACCCATATGACTTTGTAAAACATCTTTTACATCAAGAGTCAACTAACTGGAGCTAGCTGAAACATAAGCATATATACTATATACCTAAATGTTTGCCATCCAAAATTAAAGACACTCTCAACAATAAAATACATTTTTCAAGGTTAACTCAATGAAACGACAATAATTAAGTCATGACATGTAGGACACCATACAATCATGGCCATTATCAGACTAAACCAGATTGGATACTTAACACATATTCCATATACAGAATCTTTCATCTTGTGAGTTCAACTCATACCTTAGAAATATTAATTACACTTTACAATGCTGCCAGATCAGGTGTAGTTATTATTGGCCTTCTTTTAATCAAGTAAATAAATAAATCTGTAGCTATTTATAAAGGTAAATATATGCATAAAGAAAGAAATACAAACAAAGACAGAGGACTATCTAATGTCCATTCCCCTATTTCTGTAGGCATCTCTAAAAAGGCAGAGTGTAACCTGTTTCCATTTTTTGATCACGGGGATTTCCCAGGGTACTTGGTTTGGGGTCTTCTCCAGACATCTCGGAGGAGGAGCTTGTCAGTGACTAGTCACTCCTGGAAGCCTTGTTATTCATGAGTGAGATTTTCCTTAAAAATAGGAGATACTGCTTGCTCAGGAAAATGTTTCTGCAGCAAGCATTGTTTAAGAATGTGTTCAGAAAAGACAACTACTGGGTAAATGATGGTCCATGTTCTCTATCCACTTTTCTGAAGGACCATCTTTGAAGTGGGAGTGGCGGGTGGCATACAGAGGAGTCAAACCAAGCAGTGGTGACACAGTAAACTTTGTCATAATGAGGGCTTTGTTATGCCATCAGCAGCAAGGGGCTGCTAGGGCATGACTGAGGAGGCCAAAGCTTAAACAAAGATGATCCAACTACAAAATGTGAATTGACCCTTTGCCCACCCTGGAGTTGATTTATAAAGCAAGGAACTTAATAACAAATGCTTAACCTACGGTGTTCAATAAAATGTAAATAAATAACACAGATTTCATATTTTTAACAGAATCATTTATCTTCTATGTCAAGTTATGTCAACTGAACATTTACTACTTGAGTATTTCAACCATTTGAGTACATATTCCCTTATCTCAGAGATTTTATCTGCTATCATACCTGTGAACCAACTGGAAAATAGATTTAAGGACTAACAGGGCCAGGCCCTGGGGATTTGGGAGTGGGGGACTGGATCAACCACAGACTACTTCTTCCTTTGGTGCTGCCAAGCACTTTTCATGGAGTTGCTGGGCCTATTTTTAGACTTCTGTTCACTTTATCAATGACTCTCATCCCTCCACCCCCACTCCACTTTAAGGTTTGATCTTCCAATGGCATTCAGCTTTTCTTTTACTCAAGAGCGGGCCAATTTAGGTTTAAATCAGAGGTTCCCAACTCTGGCTGCACAACAGAATTGCCTGGGGAGTTTTTTTAAAAACACCTTTGCCCAGGTCTGAATCTAGCTCAACTGAATTAGAATCCTGGTGAGTAGGATCTCAATTATCAGTATTTTTAAGAAGCTTTCTGGGTGATCCTACAGAACTCCAGGCTTGAGACCACAGCTATAGGTGAAGTAAGTACCACTGTGATTTGAATGAGGCTGATAAGTCTTTGTATTCCCTTTAATGTCTGAAAATTCACAATTATTTAATTCCTTTTGATAAAAATAACCTCATTCTCTAGGAATCCTTTTTTCAAATGCAAATTAGCCAGGGAGACTTAGTTCCTGACTCTTTAAGGTGAATGTTTCTTAGGAACAAAGGATAATACAAAAGCCCTAAGTGCCTGGAGGTAAACAGAACTAGGAGTAGGCACTGGCTGTGGCATCTGGGGGAGGGGGGGCCGGGGTTGGGGGGCAGTTAGTTATCATAAGGGAGGAAAGATTTCTGAAAGTACATTTTGCTGACCTCACAGTGTTGCCTGGGGCCAACCCTGCTTTGAGAGGACTGCATATTTAGGATCTAGTCAAATCTGACAGCTTATCTTAGCTGCCAAAATCAAGTTAAGAGAAAATTTAAATATTTTTAAATAAGCAAAACAAAGAGTAGACGTTGGGAATGTAGGTTTGGAGCTATCCATAAATGCCCAACTTCTGAATTATCGTTCACCATATGGATGTTTCTATTGCCAAATGATCTGTTTTTCCCGATTCTATTAAATGTCCTTTATTCCCACAGATAGTATTATCTCTCTTGCCAATTCATTTGGTCATTCAACAAAAATGTATTGAGCAAACTACTGTGAGCAAGACATGGTGGTAGATGTCATAAGGGAATACAGAACTGATACAAAATTCCATTTGCAGTTGATTTTACAGTTTTTCAAAGTACTTTCACACACAATCTTATTTTAGCCTCATGGCCACATTGTGAGATAGGTCAAGTGCCATCTCCATTTTACAGATGAGAAACAGGCTCAGGGAAGGAGGTTAAAATGACTTGCCAAAGTCACAAAGCACAGACTTAAACCAAACCCAGCTTTTCTCTAACTCCAAATACAGTAATTCCCATAGTTTACAGTTTAGTAAGGAGTCATGCCATAAAATTGTTTCAAGTAATAGACAAGTTAGGAAAAGACGTTCAGAGCCCCAGTCACCAGGAGAAAAAAATGAGAAATAATAAAATAACACCTTTACTGAGATGAGCCAAATCACAGCACCCAGAAGGAGACCAAGGTTGAATTAGTTCAGGTTATTGTCAAGCAGGCAGGACACAGCAGCAAGCAATGCACATTCAAGAAGAACGGTGGCAATTTGGTTCTAGAGAATCAGTCCGTTCCTTGGCTGGGCCCTTACCACTGTTTGATCTTCACCTGAAGTTAAAACCAGCTCCTCCTAGCCAAATCCAGGGAAACACTGAACAAGCCTTGCCCGAGGACCTGTTACGATCCCGTCACTGAGTATACAAAGACAACACTTGCCCTTGAGCAGTTCTCTATTGGCCTAGTGGATGAGGCATACAATTAGAAGACAGAATGGATAAAGGCTGCTATAGGAACACAGAGACACTTGCACAGCCTAGGAAGGTAAGGTGGTGGGGTGGAGAAAGGATAGGGGTGAGGAGTTAAGAACAGCTTCCAAAGAAAGTAATTAAATTTAAATCCCTGAGGATAAGTGGGAATTAGCCAGGCAAGGGGAGCTGGAGAGAGCAGAGGGTACAAAGAAAACAGGGAGCACATTTAAATTCTAAAGGTGAGAGAGAATAAGGCATATTCAAGAAATTGCAAGGAGACTAGTTCTCAAGGAATAGTTTCAGTTCTAATCAGAAACCCTGGAGTGCAGTAGAGAGATTAAGGCAGCAGCCCAGTCTCAAATATGGTACAACAATTCCTAGGCCTCGTAGCACCAGGCCTTACTCCTATATCCTACTTGCTGTTGGAGCTGTGGCTAGTGATAATAATTCTTGCTCTGAGTCACACTGGTTCAGGAATTGGACTTAAAAGTTGGGCTCTCCTTAGATATAGGAGCTCAGAATCACAAAGTTGCAGGAGGAAGGGGTGATGAGGCATGAGAAATAAGATACTGAGAAAGAAATGAGATAATACAAATGTATGTATGACCACAATACTGAACAATGCTCTAGGAATTCAGATGAATGAGAGCAGGGTTTGGGAAATGACGGCCAGTGGACCAAACCTAGCAGGCTGCTTGTCTTTATAAAGAATGTTTTATTGGCACACCACCATACTCATTCATCTACATATTTTCTGTGGATGCTTTTGTGCCAAACAACAGAGTTCAGTAGTTACAACAGACCACATGCCTATAGAGCCTAAAATATTTCCTATCTAGTCCTTTACAGAAAAAAAAATTGCTGACCCTTGCCCTTGAATATACTGAGTGCTAAAAAGAGATACATGGAGAATGTTTAGTGGTGGCGCAAAGGAGGAAATAATTCAAAACATGCTAAGGATTTTCTGTTCCTAGTCTGCATCACCTTTGACACAGACTTCAAAGAATGTCAAGAGAATATTCTTTGACAGAATGGCTAAACACATTGTGGATATTCACACAAGAAAATATCACACAGCATTGAAAAATAAATTACAGCTACATGCATAAATCACAGAAATAATGTTACATGAAAAAGAAGATCACAGAAGAATACATACAGTTTGATAATTTTTTTGTAAAGCTCAAAACTAAGGAAAACTTATGGATATATAATGTGATAAAACTTATTAAATGTAGAAGGGAAATGATAAACACAAAATCCAGGATAGAGAATTGCTTTGGGGGAAGAAAGAAGAGGACTTTAGGTAGATTCAAAAGCATTGGTAATGTTCTAATTCTTAAGCTGATGATGGGTTTTTAGATGTCTGTTTTATTATTATGCTCCATAAAGTACATGTCACACATATGCTTTTGCATGTATCGAAACTATATAATAAAAAGTTTTTGAAAGTATAAAGACAGCAAGTGGTGATGTATTGAATGCTAGAGCATAGCAATTTGAAGAATGAATAGCTGGCAGAAAAAGCAAATGACAACTGGGACCGATTTTGAAACATTTCTTGTGGATTCCCTGAAATTACTCGGGGGCTGGGGGAATCACCCTCCAACCTGGTGGAATAGATTGCCCATGGTCCACAAGATGGGGGCTCAGAATAGTTATCTGTAATATTAATTATACAAATCTGAACTTTATTTGTAGTGTCAGGATGGTGAGATCTGGAAACTTACGGGTTACCTGAAAAAGCGGAACAGTGTGTATAAAGACACGGAAGTATGAGGAAAATGATGGCCCATTTAAGCAAATGCAAGCATTACCATGTTGTGTGACTGTCGTGCAATAAGCCTGCAGGGCGGAGGGTGGGAAATTAAGACAAGAGACAGGCAGGATTCAGATCATGGCGAACATTGTATGCATGCTCCAGAGTTGGGATTGGATCCATTAGATCATGGGTAATCCACTGAAGGGCTTCCAGTATGAAAGAAGGGAGTAAAACGATCAGCTCTACATTTAGAGATGTCCAGGGCTCAACAAGCTTTGACTACAAAATAAGGTGACACCTCCCCCCAATCCCCAAAGGGAACCTCAGTTAATGGTTTGCTAATTAAAGATATTTTTCTATATATTTAGCAACCTACAGTTTTTGCTTATACAAAGAGAAGATCACACTGTATGAATTATTCTGTGACTTTTATTTTACTTGTTTCACTTATTATTATATCATGGACATCTTTCCGTGTCAGTATCCATAGATTTACCTCACCATTTTTAAGGGCAGCATAGTATACTATATGCTTAGCCCTCCACATCAATGGATACGGAGAATGGGCTGTACTCCACCATTTTATGTAAGGGAGTTGAACATCCAGGGATCTTGATAGTCACGCATTTGGGGGAGGGGGAGTGGAGGAGCGGGGGAGTGGGGCAGGGGGTGGAATCAGCCACCCAAGGATACAGAGGGATGACTGCATATGGATGTTCATATTCCTGTCACTTAAAAAATATTCTAATTATCACACTTTATTGTTGCTTCTTTTTTCTCTTTCCTTATTTTTGCTGGGCTGACTGGATTTCCTTTTTCAACTATTAGTGGTTTGGAAGTTATATGAACTATTTATGTTCTATTAATAATTATTTTTCAGTTTTGTTCACTTATACAAATGACACACAAATACATTTTTGAAAAAAAAAAAAACCAATATAGAAGAATATGGGATAAAAAGTGGAAGTGTCCCTACCCTGTTGAGTTTGGTGCATAGCCTTCTTCAGCGTTTATGTGTGTGTGTGTATGTATACATATATATGTATATATATGTATTATATATATAGGAGGTATCATTACTGTACATGTAGATCTACAATTTGCTCTTTAAATGTAATATGCATTGGAGATCTTTTCATGACAGTACATAGAGATCTATCTAATTCTTTTTAAGGGCTGCATGCTATTTCATAATAAAGACATACCACATTTATTTAACCATTCTCCTATTTTGGGACACTTGGTTACTTCCAATTTTTTGCTACTACAAACATGCAGCAATGAACATCCTGTAACTTAGATCTTTGTGCACGTATAAAAGTATTTCTAACAACAAGTTCATACTGTATAGTGCAGGGAACTATATTCAGTATCTTGTAGTAACTCGTGAAAAAGAATATGAAAATGAATATATGTGTGTTCATGTATGACTGAAGCATTATACTGTACACCAGAAATCGACACAACATTGTAAACTGACTATACTTCAATAAAAATATATATTTAAAAAAAGTATTTCTGAGGATATATTAGAAATAGAATTGGGTCAAGGGGAAGGTATATTTAAATTTCAATAGATTGCCATATTACCCTTAAGAAATGTGCATACACACCCATCTTCAGAATGACCACTGACTACCCACATTATTAGCAACACCAAATATTATCAAACATAAAGTTTTAGCCAAAATATTGCATGAGTTCATTCTCACTGTAAAACAACCACAACAAAGCAAAAGTAGAAGTGCCGACTTGACCACCATCCCCTGATCCCTCTCAGAAAGTTGATTTCCACCTTGCTATTAATTTTTCATTAATGGTTTCAATATGCTTGATCTTCTTAGGAATAATTTAATAATTTATTCAAGCTTCCTATACATGTTCTTAACAATTATTTGGACTTAACTCTAAGTTTTACAAGTTCATTTACTCACCAGTGTCTTCTGAGATGGCTCCATTGTCACTCCCACCCCCTAATCCAGATGACTGTGACATGGTGTATCTTTGGGGGCTGTATTAGAAAATGAAGAATTCATTTTTACAGCTGCCCTCTCCCATATCTGTATGCTATATGGATTCATTGACTCGGGTTTCCCAACCAATTTTATCCTATTTGTTTCATATTTTCAAGAAAATCCTCACAGTTTCGGGCTGATAATTATACCCTTCCCTGTTATTTCTTCAAGTTGTCGCTCTATTCTCATATTTATTTTAGTTCTTTCATTTAAAGCTGATTTGTGGGAGAAAAAACACATTTGTTCAGATAACATCGTAAACTGGAAGTCTGACATACCCTTTTAAATCACGACTGCTTGAGCCCCTGCTGGCTAGAATGCCAAGAAATAGACTCCCCTCCAACCGGCCTGTAGCTATTTCGGAGGCTTCTCCAAAGTAAGATTTCACAAGGGATCTGAACCAGGTCTCTAATTATCTTCTATTTGGGCCTCTTTAGCCGGCTACAGTGCTTTGGTTGTTGAGGGTCCTCCTGTGGTGTCACCACTTAGCTCAGGGCAGTTTTCTCTGCAGATAAACACGGCTCTAACATACTTTCCCCTAAATTCTCTGCATCGCAGGTGGGTAAAGTCTGTAACTTCTAACATACCTCTTCTAAACGTTTAGGAATAACGAAAAGAAGAACAACATGAAGAATAACTTAAAACTGTCTAAAGATGTGGCCTTGCTTAGCCCGTCTCTCAGCCCGAAACAGGTCCATGTTAAGTTCTTACAAGAATACCCACCCCGCTCGCATCAGTCTCAAAGGGACCGCTTAACTCACCATCCCAAGAGGATCAGGAGGACTGGTTGTAGTTTGTGGTTCTATCTAGATTGATCTCTAATCCTGAGGACTCCGAAGACAACAGAGCGGTAAACACGCTAGCAACTAGCACCTGACAATCGAGCTAAGTCCCGTCCACCGAAGCTGGATTTCTTGTGGCTTTAACAGTATTCAAGGATGATTGACAGCGGGTCTGACCAATCCCATCAGGGGAACCCCACTTGCCTAACTGGGGCCTAGTTGGCGCCAAAAGTGAAAACCGAACACGCGAAATGATCTGTGATCAATACATTTCCCAAAGTTTGGGTAATTCTCTATGGAACATTGGCAAGGTTGTTTCGTGCCAAGACTGGCACAGTTCCTGCGCTAACACCACTGGGTAGTAGTGAAAGTTCTGACTCTCCCTGGGGTCTCCTCAACACCATCCCAGTGCGGAGGGTGGGGGGCGCCAGGCTCCCCACGTGAGCGGGGACAGGTGGGAGAAGCGGGATGGCAGCCTCCAGGTAGCCTGCCCAGGCTGATGTGGATGAGGGGTGGGGCGCAGTTTTTCCATGGCATTTGGCTAGACTGTATCACTTACATAAAATGTTCTGTAGTGCTAGGTTGCCCCTTTTCTGATCCTTTGTCTAGAGAGAGAAGAATTTTGAGGGTCCTTATTTGTCTGTGCCGGTTGGCGTTTCACACATATCTTTTCCCAATATTGTGAATGGGGTGCTGCTTTTTCCTGTTTCTGTTTCTAGTATTGCTAGATAAAAGAACGCTATTGGAGTAGAAGAATAGATTGTTAGTTCTAAAATCTATGTGATGGGTATATTGATGTTCACTGTGAAATTTTTTCAACTTTTCTTTATAAACTTTGAAACTATATAATAAATGTTGGAAAATAAAACAAAAGGAATCTACTTTATAATACTTCAAAAAAAGTGGGGAAAAAATGAAAGCTGTGGGACTCTGTACATTTATCTTACATCCAGCTTGTATTAGTTCAGACTCTTGTTTCCAAGTGACAGAAACCCAGCTTGAATAAGCTTAAGAGGAAAATGGAGTTTATTGGTTTATGTAATTGGGAAGGACAGGGCAGATCTCAGACAAACTTGGATCCAGAGACTCAAATAGTGCCTAGGTTCTCACTCATCTCTTCATTTCTCTTCTCAGCCTCTTTCTTCTCTGTATTGGCTCATTCTCTAAGACTGGTCCACATGGTAGAGACACAGCTACCAACTACTCTGGGGTCACATCTTTACAGTTCAAGATCCAAAGAAAAGAGAAAGCTACCTCTCTGCCTCTGATTGGGAATATTCCAAGGAAAGTATTTTATCTCTGGCCTGCGTCATGTGCCTACCCCTTGGAGCTGCCACTGTGTCCAGCAGATTTGATATTGTGATTAGCCATCCTGGGTTAGGTGCCCAGCTGTGTGTGTGGAGGGGGAATGGGACAAGGTACTATTGTTGCTGGTACCACCAGGACTAAATTGAAAGGACAGTGAAGAAGGAGCAGATCTCCAAAGGAAGAAGACTGCTATTACCAGAAGCAGGGAAGAAGGAATGCTGGGCAAACCAAAATAGCAGATGTCCATTTCATAGACTTCTTATTTTTAATCGTTTTTAAATTGCATTTCTTGGATTCTCAATGCATATAATCTTATCATCTGCAAATAATTATAATTTTTCCTCTTTTTCCCATTTTCTTTTTAGTTTTATACAGTTTACATCATTTTTCTTGGTTTATTACATTTCAGAACCTTCAAAACACTGTACTGGACATCCATGCCTTATTCCTGAATAAGGAATAAGGGAAATGACTTAAGTATGATGTCTGCTCGTGGCTTTTTGATACTTTTTACTATGTTTAAAAAGTTCTCTTCTACTTCATTGTACTTAGAGTTTTTATAAGGAATAGCTGCTGATTTTTATGCAGTGCCTTTCGGCCACCCATTGACAGATAAGATGACATAAAAATTTAAAATTTTAAGTAGCAGAGAGAGGTACAGAAATCACCAAAAAAAAACAATAAGAAAAAAAAAACTGGAATGTAGATTTCACCTTCTATGAAACTAGGAGATAAATGTTACATGAAAGTATAACTTATGAAGATGGAAAGTGAATGGACAGGAGGCTGAATGATGATAGATAGCCCTAACAGAAGCACTCACAATATGTCCTGAACTATTCTAAGTGCTTCATGTATGTTAGCACAGGAAAGTGAGTGAGAGAGATCTGAATGTTCATGATACAGCTGGCTCAGCTTGTGAAAATTCATTGAACTATAAACTTACCATTTATGCATTTCTGTATGTTATTTATCAGTTAAAAGTTAAAAAATAGATTAAAAACAAATGAAATGGACATGAAACAGAGAGATTATAGACTTGAAGACAAATCGGGGTAATGGAGTGTGCTAGACTAAGAATAGGGAAAACAGAAGAAAGTCAGAGATTTTACATTCCACATCCAGTTTCCAGAATACAGGCAGCCAGGCTTATGTCCCAAGTAGGAAATCACTCCAGAGAAAAGACTACCGAGCAGAGGAAAACATAAAACAACCAGTATGCTTCTATTCCACTTAGTATATTTAGAGAAATAAAAGACAATGTTATAATCATAAAACATGAAACAGGAGTGAGTGAAAAAAAGGCCCACATACAGGCATACCATTGTGAAATTCCAGAATACCAGAGTTAAAGAGCAGACCTTAAGAGCTTCCAGAAGTAGAAAAAAGTAAAGGCCTCCTACAAAAGATTAGGAGTAAGAAGGACTTTGGGCTTCTCAACAGAAATAGACAAAGTCTTCAATATTCTTAGTAAATGAAATTTCCAACATAGAATTCTATATTCAGCCAAAATACCAATTGAGTGTTAGAGTAGAATAAATACATTTTCAGACATGCAGTACTCAAGAAAGTTTCCTCCTATCCATGCTCTCTCAAGAAGCAACTGGAAGACATGCTTCACTATACCTAGAGTGTAAGCCAAGGAAAAAGACATGACATCCAGGAAACAGAAGACTTGACACAGGAAATTGAAGTCGCAAGAGAGGGATGCAAGAAAAAAATTGGAACTGATAGCTTATCTATTAATTTAACTACATTGAAAATTATATTGCAAGTTTGATAGTCTGGGAAGACTTTGTCATAGGTACAAGCAGGGCTGCCATACATAACTGCATGGGCCATGCACTGCACAACACCATGGAGCACCATAGAAAACTAAGCAATTATGAAATCCAGGAAAAGAAAAAGTTGTTTAAGAAAGGGAATGGAATCATAATATACTATCAGACACATTAGTTAATTCTTTGTATATAATCGTAATGATTAAACATAATAGTTTATCCAAAATTTGCTGTAACTCTATTGAGAAGATGAAGAGGAGAGAATAGTGGGAAAGAGAGCTAAATAGTCTATGGCCATACCACCCTGAATGCACCTGATCTCATGAAGCTAAGTGGGGTGGGGTCTAGTTAGTACTTGGATGGGAGAGATAAATAAATTATGGTACATCTGTGCAAAGGAACACTATGCAGCCTTTAAAAGGAAGTTATGGTACTGGATGTACCCATCTGAAAAGTATCTATGATGATTTAAGTGGGAAATAAAATAAGTTGTAGCCCACTGTGTATCAATGGATACCACTTTTGTTTAAAAAACATAAATAGATATATTTGCCTTATATATTTGTATAAGCATAGTAACAAGTCAAGAAGATAATACAGCAAGCTGTTGATAAGTTAGTTTCTGAGAGATGATATTAGAAAGGCAGAAGGGCACGGATATATATATATCCTCAGGGTTGCCAAGTGAATTACTTCTGGTAGGTGAATGGGTGGCCCAGGTTGGATGGGTGGGGTAGGTTGTGGGGAGGGGCACTCTAGCATGGTCAGTAGATGCCTTTTCCCTAGTTCCTGAGGAACCTCCTGGAGAGGTCTAGTTGTGCTTGATGGTCTCTGAGAGCTGTTGCTGGCATTTGCATTAAAGACCTTCCTCTTGGTGCTGAGGGTGGCTTTATCTTTAGGGAGGAGGGCCTAGACTTTAAAACCAGAGCTTCCTGATTGCTGGAGACAGGATCTCTGGGCTGCTCTGAAATGTTGCCTCTGCAAGGGCTCAGGAAGGTCAGAGGCCTGTCTCTTGAGACGGTGGATTGTGTGAAGTAAAATCTACTGTCAGAGGAGGCCCACTTGAGTGAAGTCTCCCTGAACTTGAACCTGACCTCTCAGCCCTATGCGTGGATTTGGAAGGAGCCCCAGAGGGTGAAGGCCTTGTCTCTGGGTAGTGTAAATGGCACTGACAGAGGTTCTTGTTTAGTTTACCTATCTATGGTTCTGCAGGATATGCTCTGCACAAGGGTGTACTGAAGGGTATGTGTGTTGGGGGTGGAGGAGGATGAAATCTAGCCCACACTCTGCTGGTCAACAAGCCTTGTGCCCTAATGCAGGGATGCCTCTGTCAGCAGAAAAAGGCAAGCATTTTTATAATTGACCTACCCAAAGGAGAGCCTTTTTCTAATCAATTCACCCCGAGGGGGCACTTTGTGTGTACAATCTTCCTGCTTTGATGGTTGTGCCTGCTAGTTGTCGTCTTGGCTCTCTCAGAAGCACTGATATGCAGATACTAGATTTCTCAATCCTAATGGACCTTTATTAAAAGTCCTGAGTAATCAGAAGCCAATGCTGGAAGAGGCTCTTTCCCCTGACCTCTCAGAGTGAGCACTGGCCACTCTCCTTGCCTCAGTCAAATTGACATAAGAAAATGACTTTGGTCAGATTAGATCAAGGTGGCGGCCTAAGCGCTTGTAACTTTGTCCCCCTCCCCCTCCCCATATCTCTTAAAACATGAGAATAGCAAAAGGACCAATAGTGGTATAATTAAAGGAATATGTACCATCAGCAATTCAGAAATTGTGAAGAATCCTTTGAGAATAGAAACCAGATATGATCAGATTGATAAGAGAGGAGCAGAAGCCCAATCCAAAGCCTGCAAGAGAAAATTACTGGAGCAAATCCAGAGGAAATCAAATCTCAGAATGAACACATGCAAAGAGCAGGAGAGGCTCTCTGGTCAATTAAAGAACGGCATTCAGAAAAGAAGGTTCAGTCGGGCCCCTCTGTGATCAGCCCCGCTCCTCCTTCCCCCAACTCATTCCAAGGTTAAAGCCTGAAATTTTGCGCTAAAGAAAATGAGCTATTTGCTTCCAAAAGTTTGCTAGTGTGAGTGTAGGATCCTAGAAAAAACAGAGCAGATCTTGGTGTAATCTGGACTTCCACAAAACATATGGAAAATCAAAAAAAGAAAAGCAGCTTTGGATAGGAGAGAAATACACTAAAGTTCTCCACTGCCAGAATAAAACTGTTGTGGCAGTTTGCAGGGAGTGGGGGAGAATGGCCTTCCTGCCTCCACACTCACCTACCTTAAAGTGAAGCCTGACAGGTCAACACACACAGCTACTTACACAAAGTCCTGCTCAGCAGACACGTAACTGCAGAGGGAACCCAGGCAAGCTATCATTGCTAATCAGTTTGTCCCTTATTCACTAACATAGACAACAAAGGAGTGCCAGAAATAGTTGGACAAAACCTGCAACATAAAAGAGAAAAACCAAAATGAATGGAGTCATCTCCCACAGCCAAGGGTTCCACATTTGCAGATTCAGCCAACTGTAGATCAAAAATATTTTTTTAAAAAAATCCAGAAAGCTCAAAAAAGCAAAACTTAAAATTTGCAGAGCTCTGGCAACAATTTACATAGCATTTACACTGTATTTACACTATTTACATAGCATTGACATGTATTAGGTATTATGAATAATCTAGAGATGACTTAAACTATATGAGAGTTCATTTATCTTGTTTTGTTTTGATTTTTGTTTACTCTTTTTTATATTCTACATATGAGTAAAATGTATACGGTATTTGTCTTTCTCTGAGTAATTTCACTTAGCATATAATGCCTTCAAGTTCCATCCATGTTGTCACAAATGACAAGATTTCATCTCTTTTTATGGCTGAGAAGTATTCCATTGTAACAAAATGAGTGAACAAACCAAACCAAACAAAAACTAACTTGTAGATACAGAGAACAGAGTAGTGGTTACCAGAGGGGGGCAGGGAGGGTGAAATGGGTAAAGGGGATCAACTGTAAAGTGATGGATGGAAACTAAATTTTTAGTGGTGAGCACGTTGTAGGGTATATAGAGGTAGAGGAGACCAAGGGAGGACTGTAAATAGAACAACTGGCCCTGATGGGGAAGGGGGAGGAGTGAAATAATGAAATAATACAAGCAACAAAACTCCAATTTTCAGATTTTAATTTTCTGACATATTCAGAACACATTGCAGGCATATTCTGAGCCTCTATAAATTACTCAGGTAGGCATTACAGAAAAATGAAAAACTGAATCCCAAAAAGAGGATCACATGGAATATAAGAAATAGCGGTGAGCAAAGAAACAGCAAAACTTTGAGTCGTCTGAATGCAAGCAAAAAAAGAAAACTATTTGAATCAGACAAACATAGAATTCAGAGCCAACATCAAAAGAGACAAAGGGATATTTAATATTGATAAAAGGTACCCTTCACTAAGAACATGTGACAACCATGGACTTTCATGCACATAACAAAGTGAATTAGAGACATATAAAGTCTGTTAGAAATACAAACAGAACACAAATTTACAAATGACCAATCACAGGGGGCAGAGTCTCCTATCTTGCTCTCCCTTTCCTTCTTTCCCCCTTCCTTTCTTATCCCTTTCCTGCTTTCTTCCCTACTTTCCTCCAAAAATATACATTTAGCACCTGACATGTGCCAGGCATTGTGTACTGTGGGCGTAGCAGCAAGCAAAGCAGCTTTGGTGCCTGCCACACAAAGCTTTCACTCTAGTCAGGGAGACAGACATTATTCAAATATTAATTCAAGTACATGTGAAATTACAACAGCGATGAGTGCTCTGGAGGAGAGGTACAGAGAGGTACGAGAGGTCAGGGAAAGTTCTCTGAGCAAGCAAAACCTCCTCAGAGATCTGAAAAATGCATTGGAGTTAACTGGGTGAGAGGGGCAAAAAGCATTCCAAGCAGAAGGGAACGCATGTGCAAAGGCCCTGTGACAGGAGAAAGCCCAGTGCATATGAGGGATGAAAGAGAGCTGGTGTGGTTGTAGCTCAGTCAGCGAGTGGGGAATTTTATAAGATGAGGCTGAAGAAGTAAATATTGACTAGGCCATTCAGGGCCTCAGGCACTGTATTAATGATTTGTGCCCTTATTCTAAGCACAATAGGAATCATTGAAAAGATTCAAAGTGAAAAAGATCATTCTGACTGGAAAAGGTATTGGATGAGGGGCAAATGTCAAAACAGAGAGATCAGTTAGAAGGCTCCAACTACATGCCTGGTGAGAAAAGAAGACGTCTTAGTGGTGAAAGTGGTGAACATCGAGAGAGAAGAAGAGAGCTTTAAGAGATATTTTACAGGCAAAACTGATGGAGCTTCAGGGTGAGTCGCACATGAAGATGAGAGGGAGGACAAAGCAGGGATGACTCCTGGTTTCTGGCTTTGCAAAAGGCAAGTGGATAGATGATGGTACCACTCACAGAGATAGGGAATACTGCAAGAGGACCAGGTAATTGCTTTCGGTTTTGGTGTTGAATAAGTTGAATTTGAGGTGCTTTTGAGACATGTAAGAGGAGATGTGTAGTAGGCATAAAAATGTTTGGAGTAGAGAAGAAAACTGGAGACATAAATTAGTGAGGTATATGAACAGGAGGTAATGAAAGCCCCAGGTATGAATGTGATCACTTAAAGAGAGATTATAAAGTGAGAAGCGGGGCTATAACTGAGTCAAATATTAACATTTAGTGGTGGAGTAAAGGAGGGTAAGGAGAAACTAGAGAGGTATGAGGAAAGTCAAGAGAGTGTATCAGATAAATCAAGGGAAGAGAATATTTAAAAAAGAGGGAACGGTCACCTGCAAGAATTGCTGCTGAAAGGTCAAATAACTGAGAATGAAAACATGGTTATTACATTTTGCAACATGAAGGTCAGTTTTAAACGTTCCAGTTATCCGTTTCTGCACAGCACACAATCCCAAAATTCAATGGCTTAAAACAGAAATGTTTAATAATAATAATAATTATTATATCTCATGATTATTTGGATCAGGAATTCAGACAAGGCACATCAGGGTTGGCTCATTTTGACTTCAGGATGTCTGGGGCCTCACCTGGGATGACTTGAATGGCTAAAATCTAGAATATTTGGGGGTGGGCTGGGCATCCTTTTCTTCAGACAGCCTCTCCACATGGCTAGCTTGGGTCTTCTCCCAGTGACAGACTCAGGGTAGGCAGACGTTACATGGTGCCTCAATGGTTCAGGAGTAAGTGTTCCAAGAGGCCCAGGTGGAATCTGCGAGGCTTCTTATGTCTTAGCCTTGTGAAGCCCAGAACATCACTACATCATTTCTGCTGCATTCTTTTGGTTAAGGAAGTCATGAAGACCAGCCCAGATTCAAGGAGAGGAGAATTAAACTCCAGAGACAGAGGAGGGGCGCCGAAAAATCAAGAAAGGAAAGGAATAATTGATAAGGCAAGGTTTCTGAGAAAATTGAAAGGCCTGAAATTCCAAGCGCAGGTGGAGAGATGAGTCTCGGAAGGTGGGATAGCTCTTCTATTGCTATAGGAATGAGAAAAGTTAAATGGAATGGGATGGGGGTAGACAGTTGGAAGACATACATTTGGTACCAGGCAGATAAAGGCAATCCCACCTTCCTTTCCATTTCATGTGTAAAGTAGGATGTTATGGTTGGGGGAGGGGTGGCAAAAATTTGAAAAAAGTGGAGAAAGTTTGAAATAGTTCAGAATAACTTGACAAGAGATAAGTATTGGGATTGCTGCACCTACTTTCAGGCATATTTGAAGTAAAATATTACTCTCAGAAATCAACAGATCATGTGGATAAGTAAGGATACAGAGAAGTTCATAAGACTACTTAAGGTTGTATATGTATATATGAGATCACTCTGTATGAACATAGAATGTATTTTCTTTGCAAATACCCATAGAACATTTTAAAAATGACTCATTTATTAGTCTTCCATGAGTCAAAGATAATGATTAATTTAATTCTATTCATCCAGGACTAATAAAAAAAAGACTGAGAAGCAATGCTTAGCATGCTTGTGGAATAGTAGGAAGGCCAATGTGGCTGGAGGAGAGTGAGGGATAGGGACAGAAATAGGAGATGAGGTGGAGGGGTGGATGGGGGCCAGACCGTGTAGGGCCTTTAGGGCAGGGTGAGGACCTTGTATCTTATTATAACTGAGATGGGAAACCACTGGGGGTTTTGAGCATGGGAGTTACATGATCTGATTTATGTTTTAAAAGGTTCATCCTACCTGCTGCGTAAAAAATAGACTGTAAGGGGGCAGGCATGAGAGTGAAAGCAAGAAGGCAATTAAGTAAGAGGAGAGCTTGATAGTCAAGGTGAGAGATGATAGTGAATTTAACTAGAGTCATACTGCTGGAGGTGTTGTGAGAAGTGATCAGATTTGGATGTATTTTGAAAGTAAAGGTGATAGTATTTGCTGATGGACTAGACAAAGGATGTGAGAAGAAGAGAGAGGAAGAGAGGGCTTCAAGGATATTTGATCCAAGAAAATAGGTGGATGGAATTTCCATTTAGTGAGATGAGGAAGACTGCATGTTGAGGAAGGGGCTGAAATCAAGAATTTTGTTTCGATTTAATTAATTCTTATTTTTATTGAGGTGTAGTCTATTTACAATGTTAGTTTCAGGTGTACAGCAAAGCAATTCAGTTATACATATACATACATACATATATATTTTTCAGATTCTTTTCCATTCCAGCTCATTACAAGAAATTGAATATAGTTCCCTGTGCTATACAGTAGGTCCTTGTTATCTATTTTATATACAGTAAAGTGTATCTATTAATCTCAAACTCCTAATTTATTCCTCCCTCTGCCTTTCCCCAGCTAGTAACCACAGTTTGTTTCTTATGTCCATGAGTCTATTTCTACCAGTGTGGATAATGATAGCTTGAACCAGGACGGTGAATATAAGTATCCATATGTGCTAATGGCTGCTGTTTTGGACAGCACAGATTATAGCCTATTTCCATCATTGCAGAAAGTTCTGTTGGACAGCACTGGTCTAGGAATATATAATATGATTGTCAGGCAGCATTAAGGGCCCACTTAAGATTAGTGATCATGAATTTAAAATGAAGCCAGTAGCGTGTGGTTGCATGTTTTCCTCCAGCCACATTCAACTGTCTGGATCTAGGGACAGAGTTAGATTTAACCTGGGTCAGTTTTTGCCAAATAGGTATATCAAGGTGAGAGGAGGAAAGAGACTTGAGGGTATATGGAATGGAGTGGTTTATAATGATTGACCAGGGACTGTAAGCTGGGTAAGGTGGAAAGTCAGAGGCTGAGGGACAGGGAGCAGTTGGTAAGAGCAATAGATTGGAGGTTCGAGTTGGGGTGAAGGAAAATTGGAGTCAGATACAATATATATGCAAACATACCAAAAAATTTCTGTAAGAATTCACACAAAAATTATCACCAGTTACTACCTATGAGGAGGAAGGGAAGGAAGAAAGGGAGGCACTGAGGAAAGCAGGGCAGGCCCGGGCAGGGCAGGGCAGGGGAACTTTTAAGTGCTGTGATTTAGAGAGCAGAGTTGTGAATACTTGGGTTCAGATCCAAAGTCTGGTACTTCATAGCTTGGTAATCTTGGGCAAGTTATTTCACCTCCTTTTCCCTCAGTTTCTTCATCTACAAAATGGAAATAATAATAATATCTGCTTCATAAAGTCACTCTGAGAATTAAATGACTTAGTACATGAAAGCACTTGCAACAGTGCCCGGCATAGAGTATGTAGTCAGTGGACGCTGGCTATGATTACTGTCATTATACTTCCATGTTGCTTGAATGTTATACGATGTGGGCATATTCATGTATTTCCTTTGAAAAAGCTGAGAGGAAGAAGCCAGTGGAGAGGGAGATGTTGAGGATATAGGAGAGTTTCAGGTGTTTTGTTTTGTTTTGTTTTGTTTTGTTTTTACCTGAGGGTGAAGGAGCAATTGTCTGGAAGTTGCAGTGTGGCCAGAAGGGGATGCCCACGTCACCTCCTGACTTCTGCAGTACATGCAGTGTCTTGGTGTAAATCACTTTCAGTTGAAAGGGCTGCAAGGGAAGCTCTATCCTCAGGGGAAAGTCAGGAATACCAGTGGACATTCAGGGGTGGGTTGGAGGACGATAGGAGAGTTTGTGAATCATGCAGTGGTGTTCCAGGGATGCATAACAGAAGCACCTGGAAGTTAAGGTAGAAATGAGAGGTCAGGTGGGGGGAGAAGAAGCACAGAGGAATATGGGGATGAGGTTAGAGGAGAGCAATCACAGTAGCGATATAATAGTAGCAATATAATAATAACAATAATAATAATTTAACAATGCATCATATGGATCATCTCTTGTAATCCTCATAACAACCTCATAAAGTAGAGCCTTTATTCTACAGTTGAGAAGACAGGCAGAAGAGATTAAGTGACTTGCCCAAGGTCACACAGCGAGTGAATCGAACCAGGTGCTTACATATTGGGTGATGACAAAGGAAAACGGGGACATGAGTGAGGCCCGGTTTGGCAAGTTTGGCAAGATGGTTAGCCCTGACAGGCTTCTGATAAATAGGAGGCTCTCAGATCTCTCCGGTTTCAGGTGGATTTGAGACTGGAGGTGGGAGCTGCTGCTTTGTTGGTGTTCCTTATATCGCTCCATGTGGAAGGATCCAGGCAGTGGCTGGGCCAAGATGTTCTCTCACCTGTGCTCTGCAGAGTGATTGGTGGTGGGGGTAGTGGTGTGATTATTAGGTATGCCTTGCCTTTGTGGGTAATATAAAGCCAGGCTGCAGGTGTAAGGTTGAGAGGCAGTTTGTGGGAAAAATGACCTTAATGGAAGACTTCACAGGCTGTGAATTCTGAGAGACCTGAGGCCCAGCAGGGGTCTTTCTGTGAAGGCAGCTCCTCCAGCTTCAAAGCTGTGGCCTGGCTCCTAAAGAAACCTTTCTTTACTGGACACTGAAGGGTTTTCGTGCCATGCTTATTGCTCAAGGAAGCTTATGAAGAAGAAAAGGAGACCTTACTGCATACTTCCTTGGGCAGCATTTTAGAGCCTCATGTCAAGATGTTCACATAAAGTCCTTTCAAAATTCTAAGGTGGCAAGTACAATCATTAAACATTTAAAGCTTATTATAGTAGGTTACTTATTATAGTAAAATGTATGCTAGACTTGGGTTTCCTGTGTTCTGTGCTGCATGTACATTGAGGACCCTTGTAAAATGCACAGAACGTTTATGCACAAATTATGGTACAGACAGCATATATGTCTACAACATAAAGGACCTTTATAATTATTGCATGAATAAATGAAGTTCCTTGTTTCGGTTTTTGAAGAGATTTATTTTGAGGTATTCTTTTATGATATATTGTTTGTTGTAGCAACAATTTATTTGAAGATGAGTTCTGTCAGGAGCAAATCCCCATTAATAGACTTGGGGAAACAATCTGCTTTATAATGATCCCATTTACAATGCAAAACCAGAAACACACTGCAATGAAAAGTGGGCCCTACTTACGTATCTGTGTAGGTGGGTTATGAATAAAGGTATTAGTGCACACAAACAAAACTAAATACCTCCCTCATTAATACTAATGACCTCACTTGGCATTTGTCATAATTCAGATTCAGTTTCTGTGATTATCAGAGTATATGAAAGTGGATTAAAATATGTATGCACATGTATCTATCTATTCCCAAGCATGTGTGATTTGTCATAGTTAAGATAGAGTATATAATACTTATAGAATTAAAAGTTAGCCATTATTTCTAGCACTGCAAATAGCATAATACTTTTCAAAAAAAATACTTTTTAATAAGTCTAAAATTAGTAGGTTCCTCGAAAAGTGCAAGAAATTAGGAAGTCCATCTAGGTTTTATTAATTTAGGGGGTCCATCAAGTTAAATTGTATTTACTAGTGGGATATATAGTTATCTTTATGGTGTTACTATGTATAGATTGAATACAAATTACCTATTTTCACCTACCTCAAACCGCTTAACATGAATTGCTTATGGCTGTTACTATGTATTTATTGTTACATGGCAGGCTCCCAGAGTGATGTGAGAGTTGCCAGGAGAGGAAAGCTCTCCTGTTTCATAAGAAGCCTAACAGTGTAGTACTAACTACAGCCTGGGGTTTGGGCTTCAGTTTCGCATGTTCATAAACAATATTTTAAACGTTACAGAGTTGATTGATGTTGGGAATGCGGATTCATGCTCGGGACGTTCACAAGAGACTGATGTATAAAACAGAATGCCATTTTATTAACTTACAAAGACAAACAATTGTTCACGAGGATGTAATTTGAAAATTGCAAATTCCTTCTGGGCAGATCTTTGTGGGGAGCTAAATTATAATCAGAATATTGTTGCTACCATAGAATCAAGGCAAGATGAGTTAGTCGTACAATTCAAACACATAATATCGTTTACTATGATTGCTCCAAGCACCCATCTCCCCAATATAGACTAGAGCATTTGCTCCTTGGAGAGACTGGTGTATTTGTTTTACAGATCAGTGCACACCCACCCCACAGCCTGGGTAGTGCCTGTTTAGGTTTTGTATTTTTCTATGCTTTCTTTGCTGATCAAACCCTTTATTCACTCTCCTATAAAAATAAGTAAAAACGTGTTTCTTTAGCTGTTATCTCTCCAATCAGAGTAGTCTAGTATTGATCACCTAGAGGCAATTCTATCATTCAAGGTAAGTACCTCTCTTCATTTATAGCTCAACTTATAGCTATGTGGTGAGGCAGGGGACCACAACCTAGTGAATAATTCTATGGGGGCACCTCACTGTGGCCAGCGAATACCGTTGACAGATTAAAATACAGGACGCCCAATTAAATTCAGGCAGCAAATTTTTTTTAAGTATAAGTGTGTCCCAAATATTGGTTGAGGTATAGTTATGCTAAAAAAAGAAGTATTCATTGTTTATCTGAAATCCTTATGTTCTGTGCAGGGTGTCCTGTATTTTCACTTGCTAAACTTGGCAAGCCCACGAGAACATTAACATGACGTCTGCCTAGGTTCACGCTGTAAGCACCAATCCATTCAGTTGTCTGAGGGAACAAAATCCATTCCCACTAAAACATTGTCTAAGTTAACAGTAGGGAGCAACGAAACACGAGAGAATCTTGACCCTTTGAGGAGCCCGTAGTGACGCAACAGCTTTAAACACTGCCTTGCTTGATTGCCCCGCCCCCTCCATTCTTCTCTTCCTGGTACTAGAATGATGGCTCTATCTCTTCCTTCTCAAGTCCCGCCCTTTTAGCTACCCGTTCTGGATAGGGATCGGTAACCCAAAAAGGGCCGGCAAAACCGCCGACGTGTTTAGAGGAGCGGAAGTAGTCAAATTTCACTGAGAACCGTAAAGTGCGGCCGGCTGTCTCCCTTTCCGGAGAACGACAACTGCTCCGACTGTCAGTGCCGGCCTTACTCGTGTAAGGGGATCTGCCGGCCCCTTTCTAATTCAGTTTTTCCCCATTTCAGGCCCTTCCCTATCGTCACCCCCTTCACCTTGGATCATGTTCAAGAAGTAAGGACATGCTGTGGCCTCCATCGGCTGCTCACAAAAACGGTGGGGGTGGGGGTGGGGAAGAGGGCGAGAGCAAAGATCCTCTTTCTCTCTGCCCCGACCCTGCCATCCTTACTTCCCTAAGGTTTTCTATAGTACTACGCTCTCACTCGCAACTTGGCAATACTTTTTTAAGCTTTTCAACCCTAATCCTCAATCGGGTTTCGGTCTTCCCACTCTCATTTTCTTTCTCCTTACTACTCTTTCTCTTTTGCCCCCTCTCCCTATCCTATCTGCATTGCTAGGGTTTTACCAATCACATCCTTGCTCAGTGATTTGGGGGCATATCCTCTTTATCTGAGAGGCGAGTGCTGCACTCACTGCCATGTGGTTATTAGTTATGAACTGAATAAGGGAAGGCTTGACTTCCTGGGTCATGGGAGTGAAGGAGTCTGGGTGACAGGAAGCAAGCGGCCTGTCATACCTATTGCCTAGCTGCCAGATTAACCTTGTCTTGAAAATCGCGTGATTCCTCCATAGGCTATTCAGTGTAAGGAAGACAAAAATTCTTTGGGAACCTACCTAGTGGGTTTGCCTTCCAGATTTAGTAGACGCCAAAGACAAAGGGGGAACATGGGCAAAGGAAGGTGGGTTTTGTGCATGACATTTTGAGCAAAAATAAATAGGTATCTTAAATACCATCATCGTCATCACATAAAAAAAAATCTCAGTAGATTACATAGCCTAGAAGAGGCCGATTTTCTGTGTTCTATTTGGGTTGGTCTTTTGTATCTCAACGCTTTAGGGTATTTTTGTTTTGTTTTGTATTGCTTTTATTTTTTCACACAGGTTTTGTTATAGGTAGGAATGTGTTTCTTCCTGGGTAGAACTGAGTTAAGATTTTCCAGGAAAGGCATATGTGTAGCTGATTACAGATTATACTGTGAAATATGCCTCATATCCTCCCCTTGCTAATTCTGTATATATGACAGTTTATTTTAATATTGTATTAAGACATTGGTTTTGTGCTGGACAGAATAAAAGGGGAATAGTATTTTTAAACATATTTTCTAACTTAAAAATCTTTTTTTATTGTTGTTTGGGGGGGCAATTAGGTTTATTTATGTATTTATATAATGGAGGTACTGAGGATTGACCCCAGGACCTCGTGCATGCTAGGCATGCAGTCTGCCACTGAGCTATAACCCCCTCCTCCCCCGGGAGTAGTATTTTAAAAAACAATTTATTTCATAAAAATTTAACAAGACCTTTAGCTATTCTGTTACGTTTTCTTAGAAATACCCTTTTTTTTCCTTGCAAAAATCATTTGGCAGATTTGATGAAAAAGAAAATGTGTCCAACTGCATCCAATTGAAAACTTCAGTTATAAAGGGTATTAAGAACCAATTGATAGAGCAATTTCCAGATATTGAACCATGGCTTAATCAAATCATGCCTAAGAAAGATCCTGTCAAAATAGTGCGATGGTAAGTCTTTTTTTTTTTTCTGTGTAAAGCTCAGAGTAGCTGACTATGATTAGATTGCACTCATAATAAATGTAATTATTTTCACATTAACTTTATCTACTTTAAACGAGTAACTAAAGCTTATGAATATTTGTATTTTCAGATTTTTTTATGTTTGTGAACAATGTGGCTTTGTGTACTGATTGTTTTATTAAAGAGTTAATTCAATGTTTTCATTCAGAGTTGGATTTCTTTTGGTTTGTGCTTTAGAGATTTCTTTTATTAATTATCTAACAATAAAGTTAAAATAATGAAATGTGAAATAAAATTGTAGCAAGTCATATTTTTCTTTTTTTGTTTACTGGACTAGTAAGATAGATAAAACAGTTTAAACTGTTTTTTTTTAGCCTCTATCTATTGAAAAAAATTTTTAAAAAGCTACACTTTCTCTGTATATGCATGTTTCATATTATACATTACTTAAAGGATGTTTGGCATATTCATTTTTGAAAGAAAATATCTAATTTGGTACTTTGTGACATTTGTCTTACAGCCATGAACATATAGAAATCCTTACAGTAAATGGAGAGTTACTATTTTTTAGACAAAGAGAAGGGCCTTTTTATCCAACCCTAAGATTACTTCACAAATGTAAGTCTTGATAGAAAATATGTATTTGGGGATATAGAAAGGCACAAAAGGAGTTGAACATGACTTCTGGTAGTTAACTTATTTATGAGTACTAGGTTACATGGAATATAAAACTAAAATGAATCCCCCTCCCCATCTTGTGGCAAATCTGAAAAATACAGATTCTCTCATTATGCATTCCAGAAAGCTCAAGGAAGAGCATTCATTCATTCATTCATTCAACAAATATTTTTTGAACCTTGTGCCAGGCACTGAGCTAGGTCTTGAGAATGTGATAGGAAGCAAAGACAGACATGATCCCTGTCCTAAGAAGCTAATAGTCAAGTTGGAAGAATAGAGAACAATTAGATGATTACACAAATATAAATTCACAAACTGTGATAAGTGCTGTGAACATTTTCTTTTAAATTTGTTTCCAGATTTGCCTCACAGAGATAATTCTATCTAAGGGAAAGTATGGGCTAATTGTGGGAGTCCTAGTTATTGTTAGTTGAGTGCCATGTTCGGGTATTAAGAAACAAAATAATGTTTATTACATACCCACATTTGCATGTTGTTAGATTGATTACAAAAGAAAACCCAAAAGAAGATGCAATCCCGATGCATGAGAAATTTTCAACTGAAGTAAAATTTCTGCCTTTCAAGTCAGTATGTATCTGGCACGTGTGCTTATTTATGGTGAAGCATTATTTCTGAAATGTCAAATAGTAGAAGAAAAAAAGGCGTGTGCATAAATAGAAAGAGATAAAGCAAATACAGCAAAGTGTTAATGAACAATTGTTGAATCTAAGACGGTGTCCTGGTGTTTGTTGAACTATTCTTCCAGTTTTTCTATATGTTAAGCATTTTTACAATAAGTTGGAAGAAAAAGATGTTCCTATTTAATAATATTTTGCTGGGAACCAACCTTTTAGAACATCTTAAAGTTATTCTTGTGCAGGAAACAGGATAATATAGTGGTTAAAAATGTGAACTTGGAGTTAGGCAGATCTGGGCTCAATTCTCAGTACAAGTCACTTTTATCAAATCACTTAACCTGTTTAAGTCTTGTTTCCTTATCTTTAAAAATGGAGACAATTATATATTACTTCTCCCCTGGTTGTAAGACTTAAATGAGTTAGTAACACACGTATAATGCACCTAACAATGCCTGGAACATAGTAAGTGCTCAACATACCATAGCCATTATTACAATGTAGCTATTCAATAAATGACCACTACTACTACTTATCGTCATTGTCATGGTCAGGGTCATCGTCATCATTATCATCATCATTATTATTAAAGGGCAGATATTAAAGTGGATGGAGATCTAGAAAAAATTATGGCTTTTAAGCACATTCATTCATTCACATTTCTTTCTTCCAGTGAGATGTTTAGTTTCTAGTATTGATAGGAAAAAGACTTATTTGTTCTCTGACTAGTGGAAGGGCTAGTGATAAGACATTAAAGTGAATACATTTTACCAATTATTGTTATTCCTAGAGAGCCCTGAGAGGCCAAAAAGTTTTTCTCACAGTTATTGTTTTAAATCTTTCAGAGATTATTTAATTGTTAGGTTATAAATTATTAGTAAACACACAAATACATTTTTTAAGATTATGAAAGGAAAGGAATTCATGTTCATTCTAGAGATTTGGAAAATACAGAAATAAAATCACCTGTATTCCCATGACATAGAGATAACCATCCTTAGTATGTCAGTGTGCTTCCAGTTATTTCCTGTATTGTGTGTGTATGTCTGTGTGTGTGCAGATATGTAAATGTGTAATTTTTTCCTTTTTAAATTGGGCTCTTTGTTATATAGTTTTTTTTAATTAGTTGACTTTTTTAGAGTAGTTTTAGGTTTACAGAAAAAAAAATGAACAGAGGGTACAGAGTTCCCATATACTTCCTTCCTATGCCTCCCTTATTATTAACATCCTGCATTGGTGTGCTTCATTTTTTATAATTGATGAACCAATATTGATACATTATTATAATTAACCAAAGTCCATAGTTACATTAGGGTTCATTCTTTGTGTTGTACATTCTGTGGGTTTTGTCAATTGCGTAATGTCATGTATGCACTGTTATAGTATCTTACACAGTAGTTTCACTGCTCCAAAAATCCTCTGTGCTCTACCTATTTATCCCTCCCACCTCCCCCTCTCCTCCAGCCCTTAGCAACCACTGATCTTTTTGGCAGTTCTTTATTCTGCTTTTTTCACTTAAGATATATTATGAACACTTCTTGGGGTATTACATATTCTCCAAACATGGTTCTATTCTATAGATATTTTTAGATATACTGTAAGTCATTTAGCTCTTACTTTATTATTGGACCTTTAGGTTGATTCCACTTTATTTCTATTATAAATATTAGTGCTGTAATGATTATCTTTCTACCTAAATATATTGTACATCTCTCATTTTTTTCTTAGGATAAAGTCCTAAAAGTAGAATTACTGAGTCAAAGAGTTTGACCTTTTCAAGACTCTTGGTACATGTTGCCAAGTAGTCCTAAAGAAAGGTTGTACCCATTCATAAGCCTTCTAGTAGTATATGGGAAAGTCAATTTTCCTACACTCTTTGGTAGCATCAGAAATTACTTAAAAATATATATCAATTTGATAAGTGAAGGAGGGTGTTTCAGTTTCATTTCACATCCATCAGAGTACTGCAGTTTGGGGAAATATTTGTTAATGTCCTTTGCTTTTCCTGTTGAGTCATTAGTCTTATTAACTTATATAATGTATTTCTTTTCTTCTAGATCCTTTTATCCTGCCACACCAGCAGGTTGATAAGGGAGCCATCAAATTTGTACTCAGTGGAGCAAATATCATGTGTCCAGGCTTAACTTCTCCTGGAGCTAAACTTTACCCTGCTGCAGTAGATACGATTGTTGTATCCTTCCCAGGCTGTAACTGTTGAAAAAATGTGTTCATTGTATTCTTGTTATTACTGAAAGATCTACTATCTGAGAGAACATTAGATGTACTTTTTTGGAGATTACTGTTACTGTTGTCTCATGCTTTTTTGGTTACATTTGAAGATGTGGGAAGCAACATTATTTCTTGAGGCTAAATTATGTCCCATTTTAGAAGCTAAATGAGAACAAGTAATGAAAGGGTCCCAGCTACATTTCAGCTCAGTTAGGCCCAATGTTATTAGACGCAGTATCCAGTATAAAACTATTGATTATTAATGGAGAGGATATATATATGATGTGATTGGATCTCTTATTTGGACATCATATTGCTACTTTTACGTTTGACTTACCCTAGATACACTGGAGTAAAAGCACTCAAAAGGGAAAAGATCTTAGGCACCAGGTAGAATGTTAGAAGTGAGTAGTAGGAAATATTGGCAATCCCCAACTTTTATTTTAAAATAAAAGTTCATTTTTAAGTTGGCTGTTTGGGCCTCAGAATATGTTTTCTCAAGGAGAAATGTTAAAGCTGCAGACAGTCCTTAAGGATCTATTCAGCTCATGATGTAGCTGAATAATTCTGCATTATTTCTATTTCTGCAGTGCTGTTTCAGTTATATTCTAGATTAAATAGTTTTTTTCCCTCAGTTTATTTGTGAACATGAAACCCAGTGATGAATTATCATCTTGATGACCTAAAAGGAGAAAATGTTCTGCATAACAGTGAACCAAAATTGATGGGAACACAAAGGGCGGAGGTGGGGATACTATATCTGTGTTCAGGAAAACTGACAGTCTGACAATTTAAAAAAATCTTTCTTTCTTTCTTTCTTTCTTTCTTTCTTTCTTTCTTTCTTTCTTTCTTTCTTTCTTTCTTTCTTCCTTTCTTCCTTTCTTCCTTTCTTCCTTTCTTTCTCTTTCTTTCTTTTCTTTTTCTTTTCTTTTCTTTTTCTTGGCCAAGAGAGGGGCAAATAAAAACTCACATAAAATAAGAAGAAAATATAAAGATAGGGAATATTTATTTACCATAAAGAGTTGAAATCAGTACAGACTGTAGTCAAGACTACTTACTTCATACCCTCCTCCTGTCAGTAAGATGACATTTTAAAATCATTCCATAGTGAGCAACTTTGTTCTTTCTTCCCCAGCTACCCATCTTCTCCAACTTTGTGGGACCATTAACTTGGAGACAATGCTCAAGGGCTGCATCTGTTGTCAAATGCAAGTTCATATGCCTGATGCACAGTGAGGCCAAACAAACCAAAACATAGGAGTTTGGAGCAGAGAAAGGTTTACTGCAGAGCCAAGCAATGAGAATGGATAGCTTGATCTCAAAAAACTCAAACTGCTAGATTAAATAGTTTTTTGTTAACTAGTCTGGACAGGAAGGCATCTTCTTGTTTATCATAGATCTGGCCATTTGCTTCACATTGAGAAAAGGAACCATACTTGGTAGGAATAGGGAAATCACTGTGGAGTGGGAAGGCCAGTGGAGTGAGTTTAAGAGTGTGTCCTGTGCTCAAAAGGAGGGTGTCCTCTCTTGTGGCAGTTATATCTAAGGGGTAGTGTAAGTTGTATGTTTATATCTTAGGAACAGCTTGTATTGACATAGATACTGGTCATATAATAGGTGCTCAAATATTTGTGGAACACTGAATGAATGAATGAATTGAACACCAATGGAGAAAAGTAATCTGTGAGGACAGGTTACCTTTTGTGTTTATGATTTGTTTAAGTTTTTTAAGTTTATAGTTCTGGAGTTTCCCTTAAGTGGAAAATTTTCCTAGTATCTAGCGTTTACTTTTAAAATAATCTTTATTTTGAAATAATTATAGAATTTTTGAAAGTTGCAATACTCATACAGAGAGATACTGTATACCCTTGAAGCTTTACTTTTTAAAAAAAATGTACTGCAGTATTTAACATTCTAGACACTTCAAATGATAACCAAGAACATTCTGGTTATTCTTGATAGATTGAAACTTACACTGGGCTCTTAAAGATAGATTGGATATATAATTATTGTTTTAATGTGTCCTTTATATAAAGCCACCATTTAGTGATTAAAGCAATAGAACAACTGATATTTATTTCAGTTTTAATATTTATATGCAAGAAATTTTATCTCCTTTTTTGCATGTCATCTTCTTCTTCCTCTTCTCCTTTTGTTGGCATTGGGTTATATAGTATTAACATTTGACTTAAAGACCGAGAATGGTGATTAGATTCACTCATTTAGCATTTATTGAGTTTTTGCAGTGTGCCCATAGATTCTGCTAGGTCCCTGCCCTCAAGGAGTTAATGGTCTAGGCGAGGATGCAAATTGGTTTCAAAGTGGCTTAAGTAGTAACATGACACCCCCTCTCCAAAGTATTTCGATAGATAGTTTTCTTAGCTGTGTGTTTTCAGGCAATCATGGCAGAAGGAAAACAGCACGCTCTGTGTGTTGGAGTCATGAAGATGTCTGCAGAAGATATGTAAGTTTCTCACATTAGGCCCTCTTAGCTTTTGAGATATAGGTAACTTATGCAGGAAGCATCAGAATTACAGGTGAAATTGCTCTCATTCATACCACATCTTACAAATATTTAAGCATAGAAGCCTCATTTCTGATTTTTCCTAGCACTAAAGAAGCCATTGAAACCGATTTTATCTCTGGGATTGCATTCTTTCTTAAGCACTCTGAAAAGAACCCGTGTGCCAATACAGCTGTTTTATATATGTGTGTGTGGTATTTTAGGAACTTTTAAATTTAGTGTGATTTAAATTAGGTTTGGGGAAAGATGTTTTGCTGCTAGTTTTTAAAACAGTGACGTAATTCAGCACCACACTGTGTTCATCTTATTATTTTGACCTGGTGGTGTAAAATATTAAGGAAATATTAAAGATATGTTGCCAAAATATAGTCAATATACTTAAAAACATTGCAACTCATCTGATTAAATTATTCCTACTAATTTTATTTCAGAGCTAATTATAACACTTTGATATTCTCCTGGTATGGTGACATCATTAATCTGTTTCTGTAGACCCACTAGTTAGATCACTAGAATCACTTTAAGACATTAACTGCAGCAGAGTAATGTAGTTTAATATAGATGATAATAGTGTAATATAAATAAATTTCCTACATGTGGCTCAATAATTGGAAAATAGCAGTGCACCCTGAATTATATTTACCATGAGTAGGCCTATAAAAATACGTAACAATATGTTTATGTGCTTTATTCCTTCTGCAGTGAGAAAGTCAACAAAGGAATTGGCATTGAAAATATCCATTATTTAAATGATGGGCTGTGGCATATGAAGACATATAAATGAGCCTCAGAAGGAATGTGCTTGGGCTAAATATGGATATTGTGCTGTATCTGTGTTTGTGTCTGTGTCACAGCATGAAGATAATACCTCTGTGGTTATGCTGAATAAATTAAACAGATGCTAAACTTCTGTTAGCTTCAAAGACTATTTTAGTTTTTCTTAAACTCCAGCTAAATTTAAACTTAGACATTAAAAGGTATCTGGTAAGTAACCAAACTCAGACAATTTAATGTTCTTTCTTAGGCTAATGATGTAAGATGAAGGGCAAGACTCAGTAAGTGAACTTGCCAGTGTGTGGCTGATCCCACAGAGAATCTGACTACTTAATGGGGCTGGAAGCTAGATTGGGATTTTTATCCCATTACCCCAGGGCACCTAGAAGTGTCCCTTCTCTTTTGTGTGTTTTTTTGTTTGTGTTGTTGTTTAACTTTCCATTATGGAAAATTCTGAACATATACAGAAGTATGGGGAGAACAGTATAATGGACCTTTTCTGTATCCATCACCCAGCTTTAATTCATGGCCAGTATTATTTCATCTATGTCTCACTCAACTTCTTCCCACCCTACTCCCTGATTATTTTGAAGCAAATCCCAGGTATATCGTTTCACCCATAATTACCTTGATATGTATCTTTAAAAGATAAGTGTTTTTTAAAAAAGCATAACCACAATATCATTATCACGCCTAAAAAATTTAACTGTTTCTTAATATGGTCAAATATCTGGACTGTGTTCAAATGTGTGACAAATGGACTTAACTGTTTTTCTTTTTAATTTTTTTTAACTGTTGGTTTGCTTGAAATTGGTATCTGACAAAGTCCATATATTGCATTTGGTTGTTACTTATTTAAGTCTCTTTTAATCTATCAGTTCTACCTTCTTTAAATTAATTATTTAAGAAATTCTAGTTGTTTTGTCTTACAGAGTTTCCTCCCACATTCTGGATTTTGTTGATTGTATCACCATAAAGTAATTTAACTTGTTTTTATGCCCCTGGATAGCCTGTAAACAGATAGGCTTGATCAGATTCAGGTTCAATTTATTTAATGCCCTCTCTTGAAGCTGGGTAAAATCAGACTACACAGATGCCTATAACTTCCAGATTTGAGTCCCCACAGTATTCCCCAAAGAATGTGTAGCGCCTATCATAAGTGGCATATGAAGGCCCTGGACCTACTTCAGTAAGAATAGTCAGCTGTTCTGAGAGTTAAATGAATGGTTATGAATTTATATAAGTGAAAACAGGCTTTTCTTCCTAATAACATTGCTGTTACACTATGTCTCAGCCATCTTCATTTGGTTGTTTACAAATACATGACATGTGATTTTATTTTTCAGATGGATACAGACATTCACAAGATTGTGGTGACCTGTGTTACAGTTAGAAGTTGGTGAGAAAGGTGAGGGTGGATAGTAAAAAGAGAAAAATCATTTGGCTGGCTGTTGCAGCTGGGCCTCCCAAGATACAATATAGGTGAAGAGTAGAGATCCAGGGTCTGACTCAGATTGAAAAACTATTTCCCACTAACAAAACCTGTAAGACTTGGAGATTCCCACGTTAGAATGTAAATGTATTAATTTATGGTGATACATCTGCTTAGGGGAAACAATCAGTAAACAGGAAGTTTCTTGGTGAACATGGATACGAGTGAAGGAAGTTTGGTAATTTGGGGGAATATTTAATCTGGGCTGGGGTAAGGCTTGGAGAATTTTTCCTGCTTCATCATTAATTAGAATGCTTATGTCTGTCAAAATCTTTCTTTCCTAGCCCAGAGAGGTGCCCTGATATTTTACTTCCTATGCCCTTTTTAAGTTCTATGTAGAATATTTTCCTTTGTTATGACGGTTATATTCTATGACTTACCATATTATTATATTGTATTATTTATTCCTGGTAGATAAAAGTATAAATAATCTCACCAGTAACACAATTATAAATTATCTTTGAGGGTAGGTTTCTTCAATAGATAGTCTCTTTTATGCTGACTTACTAGTTTCAAATTTAGATGTCTCCCCATTTAGGGGAGAGGCACCCTATTCAAGGCTTTATAATTTTAAAAAGAGAACATTTAAGTCATTTATGTCAAAACGAAACTTTGAACCTTTAATTTTGGTATTAAGACAATGTTAGTGACCAAGATTGGCTATGGAGTGTTAGCAATGAAAAACAAAGCACACACAACATACTAGAGAAGTTTTAATTGCCTGATTTCTGAAATAATTTATCCACGTTTCTAACGACTGTTACGGGGGGTGTAGGGAACACTTTAAAAATATTCAGCATCATCTGTGCTTGTTTCTCTACTGTGTCCAGGTATATTGACTTTGTTGCCTTGGTGATGTGGACTAAATACGTATGTTTCCTGCTTCCCCTGGGTCTGAGGCCTCAGGTCATGGAGTTAATCAGGGATGTCAGTCTGCACGTGGGAGCCTGTTCAGGTTCTAAATGTTATTAGGTCACGCAGGGAAGCCAATTCAGAGGTTAAACTAGCAGATATCTCAGTCTCTTTATGCACTATGCTTAAAGGAAACTTAGTTTACCCACATTCCTTAGAATAGGAATACAAGGAGAGCCTGTTTTCTTGCAGGCAGTGTGTCTTCAGTTGTTTTCAATTTCAGAATTAATTTTGTGTCAAGCCAACTGACAATCTAGCCATTTTTGTGTATCTGATACACTTTTACTCAGCCAAGGTTAGTTCAGCTCAGTGGACTTTTATTAAACATCTACTAGGTTTTAGGTATGTGGCACAAAGATGAATAATACACTAATGACCTTTGCCATTAAGGAGCTTCCAGTCTAGTGAGTAAATTTACATTTGAAAAAATTTGGGTAATGGTGATAGCCCAATACCAATTTATAAAGCCAGGAGGAAGTTACTAATACTTTTCTAATTTCAGTCATCAAAATTTGTAAATTATACATGAACAAAATATAAAAATATTCCATAGATTGTATCCAATGTGAGGTTAAAAAAATCCAGATGTCTTAGAGTTGCAATTCAGCATTCCAGCTCAGATGGTTGTCCCATTGTGCAGTAATATAAAGGCCAGATCAGCCCTCTTCTAGCTGACTATTATAGTGGTTGGTGGTATTCTGTTGGCAGCTGCATTTTTCCTTTTTTTTTAAAAAAATATATTCTGGACCCAAAACAAGCAGCTGGATTTATCACAGGGGTAGCCATGAACATTTCTAGTTTCTGTTAGTCTCCAAGCAGAAAGTCAAATGACATGTCAATGATTATATCCAGCCAAGCTCCCCCTGCAAGTAAAATCAGCTACTTGAGGTTACAGTATTTCTAAGCATAGTACTTCAGAAGATAAAAGAATGGCAAATGACCAAATTTGTAGAGGTATTTCATTATAATAAATACTTCACTTTTTTGTTGTTCATGAGAATATTAAAAAAGTAGCAATTATCTATTAATGGGAATATGAAATGAATGTATGCCCAAACAAAATGTGGTAAATATTTTAACTTTGTTTACCTAGGTTTCTTAATTTTGAGAATATATCTCTCAAGGCTCTTCAGGAAACTCAAAATGTTCCAATTTCTAAAGGAATATCTACTAAAACTGATTTATAATGAGAGGAAAAAATGTGTGCATCCTATGTCAATAGCCATCATTTCTGAGTTCTCAAGCAATCAGAAACTTACTCAGATTATTCAATCTGTCAGAATTAGGCCATTAAAATATATTTTGAAAGCCCTTCAGAACACTTATATTTAGTATGTTATTCATTGTATTAAGGCAGTAAAAATTAGATTAAATAATATTCTTAATATACTAGTCGCTCAGCCATAGTTCCTAAAGAAATCATGCCTGTCAACATGGAGACTGATGCATGTAAATGTATACTGTGTATTATATGTTTTTACATGTTGTATGTATACTTTATACTTTTTTAATAGGTGAAAGAATGAGTAGATATAATGAACTATAACATTAATGTGTTTAATACTGTATTAAAACTAATTAAGTACTTGTAAAGGACTACAACTCCATCAGAATAGGAGTGAATGAACGGGATTGAAAACCAGTTTTAAAATCTATGCTGAGACTGTTAGACTGGTTGGTTGGTTGGTTGGTTGTTTGGTTGGTTTAGGAGGCTGGCCTCTTGGAGAATGTAATGTATATATGGAAAGAGATATGGGAGATGATTTACTGGAATTTATCCTAATAATATCATGTTCATTAGAACAGGTCACAGGGAGGAAAAATACATTTTAAAAAAATCTAAGCTAATTAGTACTATTAATATTTGCCTCTTGGAGTGAAAAATTAAACACCAGATTTTATCCCTGAACAATTTGAGAAACAAGAGATCAATTAGTGAAATAATTTCTACTCAAAGCTCTGGTTGTTACAGAGAATGATATGCCTTACTATTGTCTAATTCTAGTTAAATGGATTATCTTCTACATTAAAAATTTTTAATCTCATTTTAAAAGTAAAACAAATCATGATTTCCACATCATAGTTTTTATTGCTCTTCTTGTTCCATTCCCCAATTTTAAAATACTTTAATTTTAGCCAATATGTGAATATAGGGCACTTCTAAGGCATAATCATTTACTTCACTCCCTTCAAGTTCATTGTAAATGTTCTCAAAACTTTACCATGGGAGGGAAACCCTAAGTTTAAAATGTACAAAGATTTACTTTTAGTGTTTTATCACAAGACTTGATTGTCCATGATAACTGTTAACTTTCTTTTAATCTATGGTGAAATAAGTAATTTCTTCTGATTTTCACAAGCATGTGAGCAAAAGTCTGTGTTTTAAGCAATAAATCATTTAAACACTTGCCTAGAGAAAGTGCCATTTCTCCAAACATATGCCTTGAAAACAAATCAAATTCAGTTACCTTTTTGTCTCAAGGAAAGCCATACTGGGGAGACTTTCAAGGTTGGGCAATCCATTTTTATTCTTACCAACTTCTGTTTCCAATGGGGACACTTTCTGTCTTTGTCCCCAAATGCTAGGATTGTCCTATACTGATGCATGATGAAGCCCTGAGGCTTGGAAACTTGCAAACCAATAAGATGATTTTGTGATGAAACTGCATGTTAGATTGATACTATTAATAGCCCTTGAATGAGCTTAAATTTGAGACAACTTTTAAAAGCAGCATGCTGTGGGCATCTGATGTGAACCCCCTCACAGCCTGCCCTCCACCTCTTCCCCTGTGTCATCACTCCCAACTCAAAGGACAAAAAAAAAAAAGCAGCATGCACTTTCTTCTAGTTTTGTTTCTCTATCAGTGGGGCGTGAAATGTGTTTCTGCATACCGGATTTTTAACAAATTTTTAGTTTCCCATGATCTGAAAGATGTTGTATGCACTTCTTAGTCTGAATACTATTTTCTTCAGTTCTAATGCTGCCTCATTCAGAATTCATTTTTTAAATCCAAAATTCACTGTTCACTTAAACATCTGGATTAAACTGGGCAGGGTGAGGAGGATGAGAGGAGAGTCCTTTGTGCCCTGTAGGCTCTGGACAGCTTTCTTAGAGTTGACTTATCCAGGATTAGGAAAAAGTATGCTTTTGCATGACTAAGATCTTTCTAAAGTTTGCTTGTGTAAGCATTTTAGATTTAAGAAAGTTCAACCTGAAATGCATTTGAATACAGAGTAGAAAGAGTCTCATTTAGTGGGATAACAGCAATCTAACCCTTCTAATTAATGTCTATCTCCTAAATAGCTTTTGAAAAAGCACGTGACTGGAAGCTATTTTTCACTGGCAATGCTTTATACTGTTTAAAAAATAGTAGGAGGTAAAATGTAGTAAAAACTTGGACACTTATACTGCACTTATTTATTTTGTGTTTGTTTTACAAGGTTAAAATTTTATATTTTGTAAAATGCTCTGAAAGGAGTCCACAAAGTAATTCCACTTTCTTGCTCCCAAATGCAGAAGTATGAGAGTAGGCACATGGCCTCATTAGCTTCTGGGTGTTGTCAAACCCAGTTTCCTCTCAAGTACCAAATGCCTAGATGCATTTACTGGGGATGCAAGAGTCTCACTTAAGCAAGAGTTTTTTTTTTGTCGATATAAAGAGAAGCATCTTGATTAAAGTGTGAGGAGACAGAAACCATACTGATTTGGGTGATTTCGGCTCCAATAATACCTAATTTGCGGTGGAAGGGGAACATGTTCTAAGTTAATGATCTTAAAAGCAACTTTCAAATTTCTTCTTAAAAATATTTACTTTATAAAAAAGCTGCTTGAGGAAGAGCTGTTTTATTGCATGGCACAGATTCAATATACAGATGTTATCTTAGAACTATTAATTAAGGAGTTCCCTTGTGGATGTGAATATTCAATACCAGCTGTTATTCACATCAATATTTTAATATTTTACCAGAAAGATATTTAATAAAAAGGATTGGTACATTTTAACTGTGTAAAGTGCTAGTTAAACTTGTTCAAATGGGTCAGAGGGAAAGGGAAATAACATTTCTTGAGTATCTACTATACGCACAAGCTCAACTTATTTATCTTGCTTAATCCTTATGACTATCCCGTGAGGTAGATTTTAATTCTCATTTTACAAATGAGAAAACTAAGGCTCCAGAAGGGTTGTATAACTTTCCTGAAGATACATTGCTAATAAATGTCAGAACTGGGATTTGAACCTAGGTCTCCCTGATTGCAAATCTTGTTTTGCAGAAAATCTCATATTTCATAAAATGTTAATTAACCTCAGCCCACAGTCACATCACCATCTTTGTCTATGGACAATTGGAGAGAAGTGTAAGTTGGCCAAGCCTCTGTTCCACAGTGGGAAAATTTGGGTAGGATTAGAACGTGGTAAGAGTGGGCTGCTTGCACAGTGTGCTTCTGAAGGAATGTTCTATTTCTCTCTTCATCAGCAGGGTGTCCTGGGAAAATCTTTTGAAATTGGACTTAGTCCTGAACTTTTATTATTAGTCACCTGCAAGCTAAGTGATTTGTGACCATTTAAAGGTTATGCCATTTAGAAGCCTTTGCTGGATTTTTTCACAAGATGATACAAGGGGGAGGGTGAGTAAGTGGGGAGATGAGAGTATAGAGTGTAATGTGCAAAGGCAGAGCTAGCAGCTGCTTTGTGACAATCAATTCATCCAAAAGGTAGGTGGGGAAAAGGATTAGCGAATATTAAAATTAATGACAGGAGTAGTTTGGTTCAGTTATAATCAAAGCGAAAAGGCTGAGGGCTGTAATCTATATTTTGCTCCAGATCTAATGAGTTGATTTTGAGAAAGAGGATCCAGTGATTGAACTCCTGCAAGGAGATGGCCTGGGGCCTGCTAAAAGTCAGGTGGCAATTTCCATAGCATTCAAAAAAACCAGAAAAATAAATAGGACTTTTAGAAGAAACTTCAATTTTTCTTTCATTCACTGTCAGCCCTGGGGTAGGGAGGGAGGTTGTCCCACACTTCTGGAATTGGTTAGATCTGTGCTGTAACTGTAAAATACACACTTGATTTCAAAGACTTAATGAAAAAAAGAATGTAAACTATCTCATTTTTTTCTGTTTATTACATGTTGAAATGACAGTATTTTGGATAAGTTGGGTGAAATAAAATATAATACTAAAAGTAATTTCACATGTGTCTTTTTTAATGTGGCTACTAGAAAATTTAAAACTACACATGTGGCTCACATTTTATTTCTATTGGATGGCACTGGAATGGAGAAGGGCAGTATTCCCTGAAGCTTCCTTCTGGAGGTGAGTGCCTTAGAGTAGGAAATATGAAAAAGAAGATTCTCAGTGCCAGTAGAGTCTTCCATCAGGCTAATACCACTTTTCACCTCAGATGGTGTGGGGCTGGTGTTCTGACTATTAGAGCATCCTCACTTATGCAACACTTTGAGTACCTCTGTGGATGTCTTATCAGTCACTCACTAGAAGCATTTCTTACTTTTTTTTCAAATGCAAGCCTGTCACATATTGAAGGCATCCTTCCTCCCATCCATCCATAGAAAATCTGAGTCTTGTTTTTAGGCCCTGCTCTTTCTGCCAGGGCTTTCACTAAATTTCCAAAGCAATGGTAAAGCCAATGTGGCCATTTTTGCATGGAATTAGTGAAAACTACCAAGGAAATGGAAATTATGTGGGTTAATAGTATTTATCAAATTGAGGACTTTAAGGCAGGAAGGACCATCATTTTCTAATAATAAACAATGGCTTGTTTTATTGCTCATGCAAAGCTTACATGAAGTGATTGTTTGACTCCCTGTATGAATCATGTGTTCGGGGTCTTTTTGCTTTCCACGAAATACCAAACCTAGTGTTGAGCTCATAGATACTCAATATACAAGGAATAGTATAGTGTACAGACTCCACACAAATAAAGGTGGATCTCTCTTTTTTTTAAAATTATGCTAGAGACCCCAGATACACACTATCATTTCATACTTTCTAAACAAGTTATTTTCCCCATTACCCTTTAAACACTTTATAGAATTTTTTCTTTGATACTGGAATGGAATGATTATTTTTTTCATTAGACTTTGCGGGACTCCTTTGTGGGAAGGTTAGCAAAAATTTCCAAATTTCTTTGCCAAAAGAAAGCTAAACTTACAAACATGTTCTTCACATAACCACTCAGATATGTATTCAAGTCAGCTGGCACTAAAAGGAACACAATATATTAAATATATGAGTGGGAAATTAGTGGTACATCATTACTAGACTCTGCTTTCAGTAACTTTTCTAATACAGATATGCCCTGCTTTAAGAAAGCTCAATAGATGGGTTTGTTTAAATGCACTGCAGAAAAACCTGGGCATTTTAAGTCAGACTTGATATGCAAGCAATCTGTTAGCTACATGGAAAAAAAGCCAAGAGGTCTAATACATATTTTGTTCCAAATCCAACGTTTTGCTTTTGAGAAAGAAGATCCAGTGATTGAAACTGTCCAAGGAGGTGGCCTGGGGACTGCTAAAAGTCAGGTTGTAGTTTCCACTGCATTCAATAAAACCACGAAGATTAATACAACTTTTAAAAGAAACTTTAAGTTTTCTCTCACTCATTTCTCAGCCAGTGGGTCTCATACTTCTGGAATTGGTTAGACCTGTGTTGTCCAATACAGTAGCCATTAGCCAGTCATATGTCAAATATATTCTCAGTCTTGATCAATTAGACTTCCATTCTTCCCAACTCTCTCCTCAATAACATAGTGGAGTTAGGGTTACAGTTTTTGGCTACTGAATACATGGTGATCAAATTTGTAATCATGACCTTAGTAGCACCATTTTCTGTTACTGATTCAGATTTTATCTACAAGACTAGGTACAACCAAGTTCAAAGAGATAGCATACTATGTAAGCAACCAACATTTTCTAAAGGAATACTCACGTTTAAGAATACAATTAAGAGCATCAATTTGCTTTAAAAAGCAACTGTTACCTTAGTACCTACTAGGAACGTAGTCTCTGAAATACTTATTACAGCTTTTTCTTGCTACACTAATATAATCGAAGGTGATAAATACAGTAGAAAAAAAATTAATATATTGGTGTTGGGGGCAAGGTGACACTTGTGAACTGGGTATCACAGTGAGATACTGTTTATCACTGTACTCACACTGAACATGATTTGATTTGTAGTAATTATATCTAAGACCATGTATTAGAGTGCTTGATAAAGAGGTTTTCTAGTAAAATGATTATAAATCAATAAAAAATGTTAAAAAAAATAGACACTAAAAAAAAGAGGTTTTCTTATTTTTCAAAATTAATAACCCCTAATTTTAATCAAAATCCCCAATAATGGAAATCAGATAAATTGCAACAAAGGGTTTTACACACTACTCTGATGATCGATAATTTGAAGCCCAAGGCCGTCTTGATGAAATTCTTTCTGTGGGAGACCATTAACATCGTGAGGCCAGTTACAGGAAATATTGATTTCTAAAATGTCATGGTTTCACACCCCATGGGGCCTTATGGATCTGACTTAATATGGCATGTGCAGGCCCGATTATAGGACAAGTCAGCTCCAAGTATTTCATACATTTATACTGTATTGCATGTACCATCCATAAAGCTAATGGGTAGCCCATGAAATTAGGCAAATGGTATAGTAATCCAAGGTGAATGGTGAGGATAAGGCCTCCACACCAAAAACAGTTGAATATAGTGCAACCATGAACGTGGGGGGGAAAAAAATCTTAGAATTTGAACAGGTAAACCAAAAGCAGGACAGATTCAATGCAGGTAAATGAAACTGCCAAAATACCAAAAGAAGTTCTTCAAAGGAGACTCCCACAGAACTCATTTGCTCTGCAGTGGTAAATAAATCTCAATTGATATACTTTTATCCAAGCCACAGCTGAGAGCCAGATTAACTGGGAAACAACACAGATGATGTTACATTCTTTACAGTCACCACTTCAATTTCAGTATCATCATAGAGAAGTACAGAGAATTACAATGAAATTGTGTGTGCTGAGTAATGCCACTAAATTAGCTCCCAGGAAAATTATTAACCTTTATAAGTAATTTTCACTTTTCCTCTCAGGGATAGATTTTAAATTTCACTTTAATACTGGCTGGGAACATTTCCTTTATTGCTTGGTTGTGTATTTTGAAGAAAGCAAATCCACTGGCACTTGTGGAGGCTTAGAACATAAACCAACATTAGAAGTAACAGAAACACAGAGTGAAAAGTTTTACTTTAATCACAAATTCACAACTAGAGATTTTATTTGCATATCTTAGAAAGCTAGTAAGACATGCCACATTTTTAATCGATCAGCAAAAATAAGTGCCACACGGATTTTTAATGTTCATAATTTAGAATTTATCACATAAATACATTATAAATATATCCTTTATTTGTAAAATTATTATTCTTTTAACATTTCTTTCCAACACACCTGAAATTTGCATGAGTTTTAAGGAAAAAAACCCCTGCCCTATTTAAAAATATACTAATAAACTTCCATGTGTGAATAAACCAGTGCTACCAAACTGAAAAAGAAACATATTTCTGTGTTGGATATGTAGCTGTTACTACAAATAATGACAACACGTGTCCTATACAATGATCATATATACACACTCTTGTTTCACTTTTCAGTCATTGTCAGAACCATTTGGAGGTAGGAAAACCAATGCATCATTGAAAATATGCCCAAATGCCCTAAGACGGTATACCCCATACATCATCACATGCATCTGATTAGGAGTCAGTCCATTAAAAGTAACAGCCATATCTGAACAACATCCTTCTACTACTTGGTTGGGTTGATTAGTCATTGCCTCTTTAATAAAAAGCCCAACAGATTTGGTATTAAATACATCTTTTCCTTCAGAATCTTCTGCATTTTCTGCAAATACTCCAGCATATTTCAGGCAGACTGCTAACTGCTTATCTTCAGATATCTTCCAAATCATCCCTCCCTGTTCAGGACACTTCTCTGGTACACTGAGAAGGCTGTTAAGTCTTTTCATCGATTCTATACTTAAGACAATTCCTCCTTCCACACTCACATATTCAAGGTCTCCAGATTTCACAGTGTGGCCTAGATAGAAAGGTTGTGATGGATCCTTTTTTAACAAAAAGTACTTTAAGTTTTCAATAATAGCAAATGTAGTAGGGCGTGCAAGGAAGAACCAGTTGTATTGGTCTCTATATTTATCAAAGGCGTATTTGTAAGCTTTTCTCATCATTAACCACATGTCATTTGTTTCCATGTTAATTGACTCAAACACTTTAACATTTTCAGAACTGAAGAACTCTGCTTTGTCACAGTGTTTGGTCCAAGTCTCCTTCACTGCAGCCCAGAGACTCACATCTTTGGGTTTTACAAGGATGATACAGTATACCTGAAAGCTCTTACTGAGCTCCATGCGTTCATCCTCTGAAATTTTCAAGATATCTTCTTTATTAGGAGCTTGCAGGTGATGATGCTTGTGGTCGTGCATTCTATTTCCATGACCAATCTTAATGTGTCCTAGCATAGTGATCAAGGCACAGAAAATGCTTCCGAGCATTACACCCTTCAAAAACGAACTGCTTTCAGAAAGCATTTTCCCTATAAAGAAAAAAAGATCCTTAGGATACTTAATAGAAAAGGATTAGTCTAGTGATTTGATTTGGTATTCTTCGTATACTTACCTTTGCTCTTAACATTAAAAAAAAGGTTCCCAAGTTTGAAATCAAATCAGTTGCAAATAGTATCAGGAAGTCTAAGAATTTTTTGCTTCCATTGGTATCTGATTACTGTTCAGTATAAACTGGAATTTTGCAGGAATACTTCTTTGCAGTAGAGTTTTCTGGGAGGCTATTTTTGCACTTCATCCATGGGGATTTAATTAACCAAGTACTAAATCAAAGCACTAAACCCAGAAACCAATGTTACAGAGGTTGTCCATCCATCATTCTCTTTAAAGGAATTTTGTTTCACAAGCTTGCATTATATTATGTAAATACCTCTGTGGCTATAAATAGAGTTTTACATCAAAACCTTAAACTGAATAGATAAAACCACCTACAACTGGCAAATCACCAGTGGTATCCGTACTGGCATTTGTTCTCAACTTTGCGCTTTATTTAACTGATGGCTGCTGTCCTCAGGTGTTATGAGTACATCTAAAGCATGTTTCTTGAAATTGATACCATATACATTAATATTTACTCTTTTATCCCTAAGTCCAAATGGTTTCCAATACAGCATCCCAACTAACGGATGTAATAAAAGCCCATAATGAAAATGGTTAAATTATTTGGGTTAGAACTGAGTCAATATAGACGTTATCTGGGGATCATTAATGAACATTTTTATTTCTTCCCAAGGCATTTTCTTAATCTCTGGGAAAGTAAAAAGGGGAAAGTCTACACTTTTATTTCAATTAGAAGTTAAAAGAAAAGCCAACATTAAATACAACTGCTGAGATTTTCCCAATCTCCCCTCTATTTCCACAAGGAATGGTCTACTGAGCTACTTAGATTTTCCCTTTGTCTCTTAAAGTTGAAAGGGGCCTTAGAAGTAACCAACTGTCATTTTTCCCATTTTACAGATAGGGAAACATAAGGTCCACAATGGTTAAATAACTGACACAAAGTCACAGTCAGAGGTAGAACTGAACTAGAAGTCAGATATCCTGACATCAGTTTAATGCTTGTTGTATTACAGAATATGATCTCAACAGTGTTTCTACTCATATTATTAAGAACTTAATAGGTTACTGAATAACTTTGCTTTCCTATAAATGAAAAAAAGTGGGATCCGTTAACTATAAATGGTATTTTGCACCCAACATCACCCTACTGCTACAAGGAAACCATCCTTGGGTTTTCTTTTAAAGGAAATGGACTTTGACTTATACTAGAAGGACAAGGTGTGGAACAGCTTGACAGATGTAACTCCTGAGCGTGGATGGGAGGTGGGGAAAGAGGCAGGACGGCTTTCCTGTGTTACTCAGAGAACTTGGTCAACAAACAGCTCTAATAAGGAAAAGAGAATTGTCAGGAAACAAGCTTTGCTTAATATTACAAACAGCTCTAATAAGGAAAAGAGAATTGTCAGGAAACAAGCTTTGCTTAATATTACAATTATCAGATGCATTCTAAAATTAATTTAATTTATATAGGGTTTTGGCATTTCACATTACACAATTTTCATTATTTCTGGCCAATATATGATAATTGACCGGTGTCTCTTAGCTTGATAATAGCATGTGTATGTCAGAGTTCTTCCTGATGGGGATATTAATTATGAATCATTTTCACAAATTATTCTAAGGAGTAGCTTTTTTTTCCAGCAGGGAAGGCAAAAACAAACAAAAAGTAACATTACAGATGAACATGATAGGACATTTGGTGCAGAGGAGAGAGAAACTTAAAACCGCACAACAGCACAAACAAGGCAGAAACTATTGAAGTGGTTTTTTAAATGAATCTTTTCAGGTGAAGGTGGCTGGGTGGAGTACGTAAAGAGAGGAGGATGAAATGGAGAACAGAGGTGAGGGGAAAAACGTGGTCACCTCTAGACCCCAAGGAGGGGCCGAGGGAGCGCCTCTAGGAAGGCGGCGCTCGGTCGGCCCCATTCACTGTTTCTCCCACTGCACCTGCCCGGGCACATCGCGTGGAGCATGCTGGGAGTGGGCCAGGACCCAGGGCCTCCCCGGGAGAGGGGCGGGGCCGGGCCGCTCCGGGGGCCGCTCCAGGTACCAGCCGATGCCCCAGCACTCACCCGCGTCTAGAACGGCTCAGGGGCGGGAAAGCGCAGCCGCGCACGGTTTTCGTCTCACGTTCGCGCGCCACTCGGTTACGTTCCTGTCAGGCTGCTCTAGATGCAGGCGGTGTCCTCTCGTTGGTCTCGCTGAAGGTGGGGAGGGCCAGGAAGTGGACGCCACGACGGCGCCGGCAGAGGGGCGGGGCAAAGGAGCCCTCCGCGGGGCGGAGCCGCCGGCCCGCGCCGACGTTGGAAGGACCCGCGCGTACGCAGCGCGCCCTTTCCCCCCGCCCCCTGCCGAGTTCAGAGAAGCGCGTCCTGCTGGCGTGACCCGCACGCTCGCCAGTACCCAATGGGACGCTCAGAGAGGCGTGCGTGCGTACGACCCGCTGACTCCTCCCACCTCTTCACCTTCCGGGCGCGGAAACCGAGTGAGAGGTAGAGCGTTGCACCTGGCTGCATTTGTGTCGGGTCTCTCAGTGGTTCCTCCCAGTACTCCTGGGCTGGGATTAAATGCAGGCCACTGAAATAGTCCTTAATTATAAGGGCAAGGATTCGCTACGGTTATTGGAATGGCATCTGAAGCCCCAGTGTCTGGAATCCAATCCTGTCTTCACCGCGTCCCTTGGTATGCTGGGAAAGTTACTTCACCTCGCTATGCCTCAGTTCCCGCCTTTGTAAAAGTTCTGAAAATACCGCAGTAGTGCCATGTCATACAAGATTAAATGAGATAGTGCTTTTGACTACATTAGCAAAAGACCAGGCATAGAGTAAGCATTCATTAACTGTTACCTATTATTATTATTATTCACTCCTGTATCACTAACACTTAGCCAAATGCCAGCACGCAGTGGACAATACATACATATTTGTGGAATTAACCAATGTTAGAACTCCAGATGAGGAACCACGACCAGAAAGGATAAGTAACTTCCTAAAGGCTACACAGTAATTAATAGCAAAGGTGGGACTAGAATTCGGGTCTAATTACAAGTGTAGAGCTCTCTTTCCACTATACATTAAAATTACATGTGATCTGTCTTTTAAAGTTAACTCTTGTGACAGGTTTCTTTTTTTTGCTAAAAAGCACAAAACACATTCTTATAGATTTTAAAAATGTACTGTCACCTGGTTCCATCCAAATAACTTGGTGACTTACTAGGGCCTGATTTCCTAAAGACGTGTAGATTTGAGTATTGGCAACTCAATTTAAGTGGACTGAAAATTTTAGGAAGCACTGAAACAATGAACAGATAGACTTTAGGCAATTAGCATCCTGGCAGCTCTACCCTAAATTCTGGAGATATAGTGGTGAACAAAATTAGCCCGCTGCCTTCAAGGAGCTCTGTCTAGCAGGGAAGAAAGGCATTAAACAGTTCATTACAAATACAATAACTATAATGGTGATATGTTCTCCAGGGGGATACAAAAATGAATTTTAGAACTGGAAAAGAAGACTGTAGAGTATCTCCACTGTATTTTGTTAAATAATACATACTGTCAGTTGTCACATATATAAATATATGTGTATGAATATATATGTACATACATAGTTAAGAATTCAAGTTGCAGAATAATGTGTGTGGTATGATTACACATTGGTGAAAGCAAACAAAATTTTATATGTGTGCACATATGCTTGATATGTTGGTATGAGCAAGGGGAGTTGTGGAAGGCTCCTCAGCAAGCTGTTAATATTGATCACCTCAGGAGGTCAAGATGTGGGTGATTAGCTTTGTCTTTATACATCCTAATATTGCATTGTTTCACTGGTTTCACAAGCATTTATTTTTGAATTTGAAGAACAGCAAATAAAAAGATCTTGGACAAAAAGAGTAAGAGGAAAAGATACCAATAAAAATACCTTTTAGAGAGTGCAGAGAACCAGTCTCTCTTTGTAAAAAGAGACCAAGGAAACACAGATAAACATGGCACTCAGAATTCAGACAGTGGCAAGGAGTCAATTAAAAATGCTGCAGCTTTCTAGTACAGGAAGGTATACCAAACTGGAAGTACTGATATAAGATGCTCTGAAATAGAATAAACCATGGGATTTTCAACACCAAAAGCACTGTTAATGAGAGATTGTCTAAGAACCTAATTCTCTGCTTAAATACACTTAGCATTTGAAATGAGGTTAGTGAGATTGACTTGTAGGTAGGTGATTGCATTTTAAAAACACCATTCCACATTGTAGCCCTAATTTAAAAATACATGCAATTAGTTTCTGTTAAAATTAAGAATATTTGTAAATATTCTTTGGCTTGGCAAACCCACTTCTTAGAATCTCTCCCCTAGAAATTAAAGCACCAGAATGCAAGCTAAATGTATAAGGTCAAATGCATTATTGTTTATAATAGTGGAAAACATCCATCAATAAGATAATGGTTGCATTAATTATGGTACATCTATATAGTGGAATATTAAGCATAAAATAAACAGCTTATCTCACCTGCACTAAACACTTCACCAGACATACTAACCTGCACCTTGTGGTGGGGAGGGTTGCTTTTGAATTTGGTTGCCTTCATGTACCCAGCAGGTAAGGCAAGACTGCATTCAAAATTGACAACACTGCATTTTTGGCAAAGCCTTTCTGCCAAGTGCATGCATTATTCAGCATGAGAAGTCATTAATTTTTAGTAATTGGTGATCACTTGCATGTAAGCACTCAAAATTTTGAAATCTGTTCAAAGGCCTTTGGGAAATTAATGTGACTTTCCACAACAATTCACTGGAATAATAAATATTGAAGAAAATCTAAGGTGGATTGTTTTCTGCATAACATCTTTTTGGAGAGTTAAAAATGTCTTTTGTGTTTATCAAAATTAAGTACCTGTAATATATGTACCTCCTCTGCCCAGAATTTCACAACTGTTCATCTTCAATAAACAAATTCCCTCATCTGAGCAAATTCATTATTGTTTCCATTAGAGTGTAGTTTAGTCCCTAAATGAATCTCATTTGTGTTTTCAGGCATATTCATGCTTGCAGTCTCATTTCAAAATTTTTCCATTTGATGGCCATCTGGAAGCTTTCTTTTTTTTTAAATTAACAACCCCATTTGCCTGCCAACAAGTATGTATTAAGTGTTTACAGTAAGTCAGTCACTGTGTTAGGTATTGTTTTCTCAAAAACCTTTTTCATTATGGGGAAATTCAAACATACACAGAAATAGAAAAGTATAATGAAATCACATGTACTTTTTAGTGAAGTTGCAGCATCACCAGTTCAAAGCCAGTCTTGTTCTATCTATACCCCTTCCAGATTATTGTGAAGCACTTCTGGGACATCATGCCATTTCATCCACAAACATTTCAAAATGTATCTATAAGAGATAATGCCTTCTTAAAAAAAAACAAAACCTCACAATACCACTAGAAAACTGAAAAATAAATAATTTCTTAGTATACTTAAATATTCAATCTGTTCAAATTACCAATAGTATCGCAAATGTCATGATTTTTTAATAATCTGAATTAGAATCCAAATAGTCTACACATTGTGATTGGGTTTTGTGTCTCTTAAGTCTCTTTTTTAGTCTATAGGTTTCTCTCTCTCCCTTGATATTTCTTTGTTGAAGTCTGGTTGTTTGTCTTGTACATTTACCCACAGTCTGGTGCAGATAGCCTCATTCTGGTTCCTTTAATATGTTTTTCTTTCCTTTCTGTTCCTTATAAATGGGTAGTTGGAGCTAAAGTAGGATTGCCAGATTTAGCAAAACAAAAAACAAAAAAAACAATGAATACATTTTTAGTATAATTATATCCCAGATATAACACCTGGAACATATTAAATATTGCATGGGACACTAGAAATTATTTGTTGTTTATCTGAAATTCAGTTTTAACTGGGCATCCTGAAATTTATCTGGCAACCGTAATCCTAATCTAAAAGCTTTGATTCAGGTTCAGTTTTTGGGAGGGGTGGAGGATGCAGTTACTTCATAGATGGTGGCGTGTGTTTCCTTCAGAAACATTATGTCTGGGTGTCTTTGTCATGATCGCTGCCATTGATGCCTAGATCCATAATTCATTAGGGTTGCAATATGGTGATCTCCTAATTTTCCAAGGCATATTTTTAAGAGGAAATTTGGTGTAGTGATTTAGTGGTCAGGCCCTGGCACAGGGAAGACTTGGTTTGCACTCTGGCTCAGCTGCTTTCCTAGCTGTGTGACCTAGGACAAGTTAGTTCACTTCTCTCAGCCTTAGCTTCCTCATCTGTAAAACAAGGCTAATAATAGTACCTATCTCATAAGTTTTTTTTTGAGAATCAAATGAGTTAAGTTGTATGGAGGATTTAGAACAGTGCCCAGCACACAGTAGATGCTCATAAGAGCTGGCTATTATATCTAATGAGACTTTTGAAGATTTATGACCTTTCAAATTCAGGGTTTCCCAATATTAAAAACTTTAAATCCTCCACTCAGCAGTTAAGTTATATTTTCACATAATTAATAAAAATAACAATAAAGATGTATTGAATGAGCAGCCTCTTCTATTTGTCCAGTGCTTTTCAGTTAACAAAGGCCTTCTTCATTTGATCCTCATAGTAGCCTGTTAACCAGAGGACTGGTCTTAATTTGTTTTTAAACCTGAAGAATCTTGGGCTTAAGGAGGTGACTTGCTCAACTTGCAACATAGCTAGTAGAGTAATGACTGAGTCCTAGCCCAAGACTCTTTTGATGGGAAGCATTACGTGAGGAAAATGGTGTGGTCCTCCCTCTGTGCAACACTTTCATTTCTTGGTTCCAATGACAACACTATCTTGTTTTCTTTTTCAGCTTTTTAACTTCTTGTTTCTTTCTCAAACTGTTTCCTCCATGTCCTCCATTCTGGTCTCTTTCTCCTCTTCCCAGTGTAGTTGTTCCCCAAGGTTCTATCCTTGGGCCATATTTATTGTTATATTCTTCTCCTTTAATAGCTCCTCAATAGCTTTATCTATTCAAATAGCTTCAACCATTCCCTCTGGGAAGAGGATTTCCAAATCTATATATCTGGCCTCTCTTGAATTTGGGACCCCAGATTTCAATTGCCTGCTTGATATCTCCATATAGCTGCTTTAGACAGAATCCTGCATTCAATGGGTCTGCTTATCTGGATCCTGATTTTAACCAACTATATAAGTCAAACAAGGAGCCAATTGAGGAAGTTTGAATACTTACTGATGACACCAAGTATTTGACGACATTAAAGACTTAATGTTAATTTTTTAGGTGAAATTATTTGTGGCTATGTTAAGAATATCTTTCAGAAATACATACTGAAGTGTTTACGGATGATACCATATGATGTCTGGGATTCACTTCAAAATAAGCCAGTTGGGGAGAGAAGAAATAGATAAGGGTATTGATGAGAAACAAGATTGGCCATGAGCTGCTAATTGTTGAGCTAGGTAATTGGTATATGGGACTTCAATATCCTATTCTCTCTGTTTTTCTCTGTGTTTGGGAATCTGCATAATAAAATTTTTAAAAGCTTATATAGGCCCAAACCGAATTGATTAACCTTGTCTACATACACTGCCTGACAACCATTTCCTCTTATCTTTCCAGTCACTTAGTACAAAAACCCAAAGCTGTCAGTTTCCTCCTTCTCCCTGACCTATCCACCCAGTCAGTTGCTAAGTTAGGCTGAGACTCCCTCCACAGTGAGTCCTGCTTCTATCCTTTCCTTCCTGTTCAAACTGCCCCAACTCTACTAAGTCCGTATTACTTCTTGCTTGCACTAGTGTAAGAACATTCATAAATTTCTCCCCATTTCCAGTCCCTCCTCACCTGGTGTATGTAAAGCTTCTAGCATAGTGCTTGGTACTTAGCCCCTTCCTTCCTCCTCAGTTGTGAATTCATCTTCCTTACTGTTGCCTGCTTAGCCCTCTGATGGAATCTTCTCCCTCCCCTGAGACTGCTCCTCACTCACTCCCTTTCAGAATTGCTTTCTTCCCTATCCCTTCTGGATCCTGCAGCCTCACTGCTGCCTCCACTTCACCCCAGCTGCTATGCTTTGTGGAGGAAGCTATGCTTTGTGTCTGAATAAAGACTGATTTCTCAGTTCCAAAGTTAGAGCAGGATTTTTCTTAGCTGTAGATGAGCGGAGCCTTTACACAGAGACAAAACAGGCATACGGAGTGTGACTAAAAGAGAAGCAAGTTTTAAAGCTGCCTATTGTCCCCTCAGCTCAGTTGGGAAGAAAAGGGAAGATCTCTAGTCCGGAGGGATCAGCTTCTAGATCCAGACAGAGTAGAGTAAATGCTGATGGCAAAGAAGGAGCTAGGTGGATATCATTCCAGCAAACTGGGGACTTCTTGAGGAAATACATCTTGCCCAGTCTGGTTAAGGGAGGAAGAGCAAGAACCACCGCCAGTGGGTCTCATGGGCATGACATCAGCAGTATGGATTGGGCGGAAGTCCTGTAGCTCAGGGCTGTCCCAGAGGAATGGCTATAGAACCCTTACTTTTGGTGGCCTGAATAGGTGTAGTTCTGTCCGTTATGGAGAGCAGCCAGGCATTCAGGGGCTGGGCTGACCAAGCACAAAGAAACCCCCTGTCTTTTAAAAAGAAAATGCTTTAAGTCAATCGTATTCTTACATTTTAAGCATAACATTTGCAACTAAAACCAAACTGCTGTATTGTATTCAAGATGCATCCTCCTGTTTTATATTTAAGGCCCACAGGCTTCAACTAATTTAGGGGACCATCTGGTGAGAAAGAAAGTCTTATTACAAAGTGGAGTTTGTTTGCAGGCTCAGGCCTCATAAGGGATTGTCCTGGGGATCCCAACCGATTTTGCATGTCAGAGCCCAGTGCTCCTGACCCTACCAATTAGGTAGGAAGGTCTGGCGTCAGAGTCAGATAAGATTCAGTTCCTCCTCCAACATTCACAAACTGCGTCTTGAGCCACAGGACTTCGGAGGTTTGAATTTCCTCAGTTTCCTTACATGTAAAATGGGAATTAGATTATACCTGAAGTTGCTGGGACGATTAAAGAAGATAAAGTCTCCCAGAGGGAGCTTAGAAACATTACTTCCTTTTCCTTGATCTAGAACTTAATCCTCCATTTTCTTCCCTGTGAGCTTTGCTCTTATTACCTTCTTTACCTGATATCTGCTTTCACTTGAATAGACGTGGGCATGCTTTTACACAGATCTTTGAACAGAAGGTCTGAAAAATAAGTTTTAATTCTAATGCTGTTATTTGTTCACTTCTACAGAAGGTAAAGACCTGAAATGGAATTGCACTGGAATACAGTGGTCAGAAGGCCGTTTTGCCCCTTCTGCAGTATGCTAAGCAAATCAATTCTCAGAGTCCTCCCGTAGTACATGTAAGTAGTTGAAAGGATTAGACCAGTTGGCTGGGACAAATGCCAGTTGCAGCTCAGGGGCAGAGGAGAGGGAGTTAGAAAGCAGGTTGGTTAGAGATGAAAAGTCTGGGAATGGGGATGCTTTTAGATTCTAACTAGATAACTGCTGCTTAGGTGACAGCTTTATTTCAAGTGAGAATGTGAACTTGGCTGTATTCCTAGTTAAAATCTGATGCTCAAAATTTCCTCTAAATCAGGAAACAAAATTAAAAAGTGATGATTGAGATTGGCAGAATGTAATTGCTAAAGCTGAGTAATGGATACCTGGAACTTCATTGCACTATTCTCTATACTTCTCATGTGTTTGAAAATATCCATAATTAGAAGTTTTTTGTTTATGTGACAATTATGGGACAATGGAGGTCACTCAAGAACTGGGGAGTTTAATGTCATGTCAGTAAAGCTGGTAAAAGATATTTGAACCAAAAGAACTCCTTAGAGGAAGTGTGGTTATTTCTGTAAGTCTTGTCTAGCTAACTGGATTTATTTGAAGGATTAAATAGCATGCAGATAAGGCACTTGATGGATATAATATAAATTGAACTCAAAAAGGTTTTGACAAGATGTCATGACCTGTTTTTAAGGGAATTGCATCACTAAAGGACTGTGACCGTCTTTCCTCTAAGTTGATATCACCTTAGATTAAGAAACAAAGGTAGAGATCAAGGAGGTTAAGGATGTTACTCTGACATTTTGAAAGCAGGATTTCTTAGGGATGAGGGGGCTCGTTTTTTTTTTTAAATAAATGTTTACAAAAGATCTGAAGGAAGGAATGCACAGCGAAATCTCCAAGTGGACAATTACATGAAAATTCCTGACAGTACAAAGCTTAGTTGATGGGAATAAACCATGAGGACATCTCATGGGTATGGCATGGTTAGCTATAAAGATCACCTTTAGGTATTGCTCTGAGTTGTTGCCAGGCTACTTAGGGATGTTAAGAAAACCTTGCTTGGCAAGGCCCTAGGCATGAAGGCTCATTATTGAATGACCTAAAACAATAATTCACATATGTAAATGTGCACATATGCATTTGATGCTAGAGTAGTGGCTGGGATTGATTGTGGATCACAGGAGAACAGACTTTTCTCCCACTAGGATTGGCATTTTGGTAGGTAGATACTCTAATATGGACACCTGCAGTCCATCCTGCCAGGGGCTGGGAAAGAGTGAAAAGCTAAAATCTAGTTGGAAAGAAAAATAGTCTGCCTTCAGTGGCTTTCCCTTCCTTTCAGGGAGGGGATTGATAGGCCTGCTGACAGTGGGAAAAATGAGTCAAAAGCCTCCTTGTTGAGAGGTTTTACTCTTCTTCTTGAAGGAACGAAAATGAGAGTAGCAAGTTCTCCCATGTGGTGGTTGTAGAGCCGCACGTTTCAGGATGAGAGCTGAAGACGCAAGCTGTACTACTGATAGGACCAGCTACATAATCTGCAGAACTCAGTGCAAAATGAAAATGTGGGGCTCCTTGTTCATGAATTATTCAGAATTTCAAAATAATGACAGCAGAATATTAAACCAAACATGGGCTCTTGTAAGCGTGGGACCCTGTGTGACAGCAGAGGTTGTATGTCCATCAAGCTGAACTTACTCCTGGGCAGCAGGAATAGTGATAGCAAGAATTCAGAAGGCGTATTAGAAAAGTATAAAGCAGAAAATCAAGATGATTTAAAATCCCACCACCTAGAAACAACCACTGTTATTTTGGTGTATATATCTCAGAGATTTTTCTGTGTACATATACATGTATAGACACATATTCATACAGTCTTTTATACTATGGAAATGGTATGTTAAAAAATAGACAAGAGGCCCCAAATGGAGTCCGTCACATGTGCTAAGCCCACATTACCAAACCGAGACTTAATACTTAACCTAACTGCAGTTTCAGCTTCTCCCAGGAATATAATCTTAACCAGTCAATCTGGAATTTCCTAGTCAGCACTAATGAGGTGATCTGCTTGAAAGACCCCTGCTGTGCCCTAGAGGAAGGTGACCTTGCCTAAAACAATCAGTTTTTCGCTAGAATAACTTACCTGTCCTGCCTCCTTCTACCTGTAAAAGTCTTCCATTTTGTACAGTTCCTCAGAGCTCCTTCCTATTTGCCAAATGGGATGCTGCCCGATTCGTGAGTTATTGAATTAAGTCAATAAGATCTTTAAAACTTGCTTGAATTTTATTATTTAATAGGTTTGGTGGCAGTAGTGGGACTGAAGGAGACTTCTGACAGTTTTGGAGACAACGAAAACACAGGCATGATAACTTCACAAACCACTTGAGTTCTCTGTCTTTCTCGCCGTTTCTGAGGGCTGTGGGTAAGTTCCTCTTGGTTCTAAACTCCACTTTCTTTGCATTGAGTTCCTGATCTAATTGGCCTTCTGCAGTTCCATGTTGGGAACTTCTGGTAGTTAGACCACAATTCCCTATTTGATTGGAAAACCTCAGCCCTTGGCCCAGTCCCTAGATTTGATGTTGAGAACTGCTGGCAGTTCAGTCAGCAGTTCTGCATTTGTTTAGAATCCTGGTCTGCAGTCCTCATGTGTTGGGTCTGCTGGTTCAGTCCTTTCCCCAGTCCCAGGTTCCACATTGGGAACTGGTGATGGTGTGCACAGGGCCTTCTCTTGGGCAGGCTGCAGTAATACCTCTTGGTTACTGCTGGTGTGTTAAGGTGCACATGTTTGTCTTGTTTTATGTAGGTAAAGGCTGTTGTTGATGGGAATCTCGAAAGCTAAGAGTCACAAAATTGGTGGGCATGGGTTGATCACTTAAAATCTGATGGAGCACTTGCCACTTAACTCTAAGACTCCCATGTTAGGATAAATTGGTCATGGGATGGTTACCCACCAGCCTCAAGAAAATTTCCATGCAATGAGGTACACTGTAAAACACCACACAATCCCCGACCCAGCAGCACAACCCTCTTAGGTATGACAGTAGTCCCCTCATATCTGCAGTTTCACTTTCTGTAGTTTCTGTTACCCCTAGTCAACTGAGGTCTGATAATATTACATGGAAAATTCTAGAATTAAATAATTCATAAGTTTTAAATTGCACACCATTCTGAGTAGTGTGATGAAACCTCATGCCTTCTCGCTCCATCCAGCCCAGGATCCCCAACTATTGACTCTGTCTGCTCCTGACATCCAACCATGGACAACGTCATGGCTTGATGATCCAGGATCACCCAAAGCAGATGATCCTCCTGACATGTTATCAGAAAGTCAGCAGTAGCCTAACGTTTTGTCACAATGCCTACATCATTCACCTCACTTCATCTCATCACATAGGTATTTTATCATCTCATATCACAAGAAGGGTGAGTATAGTACAATAAGATATTTTGTGACAGACCACATTCACATAATTTTTATTACAATATATTTATATAATTGTTCTATTTTAGTATTAGTTATTATTGTAACTCTCTTACTGTGTCTAATTTCTAAATTAAACTTTATAATAGGTATGTATTTATAGGAAAAATATAGTATATATATGGTTCAGTACTGTCCTTGGTTTCAGGTATCCACTGGGGATCTTTCTTGGAATACATACCCTATTATGAAAGAGGGAATACTGTAGTTTGGCTCTGAGAGACCCAAAAGGCTCAGCTAAAAGAAATGGAATCTTCAAATTCCAGAGTTGAACGCACCACCTCCTGACACACGTGCTTATTTTATGTCTAAGAACTGGGGTTCTGGAAGGTCTAAGTAACTACAAAAATGACAAAATCTTACTAAAATAACCCTAGAGTTACAATGACTATTACAGCGAATGTTCCAACTGGATAAGGTTGTTCAGTTAAGAGGTGCATGAAAAAGCAAGGGTTCCAAAATCAAACAAACAGAATAGGATACCTACTTTAATTGATATATAGAAGCTTCCAAAAGGCTTCAAGATTCCAAAATAGCTTCAGTGGAAGTTTTGTTGCAGAAAGCTAATGGAAAATCAAAGACACAAAAGTTATCTAGAATAACACCTAGGCCTTCTGAAATATACCCTCCTAGGGGTCCATCATCAAAATACTGGACCAGAGATTACTATCTGTTTTAATCAACTGGGATACTGGAAAAAAGACTGTCCTCAAAGGTCCTATGCAAATTCTTCAATATCAACTTGAATGCTCCCATATTTACCTTTGAAGGAGGGGCCCTATATGGGTCCCTCCAGTGTTGATGAGACTCTGAGGGATTTTTCTAGTAAATTTCTACTTTATTCCCTTAAGCAGCCAAGGGGAAAGTAAAGTTAAAATGAATCAAAAACCTTACCAAATTTTGGTAGATACTAGAGCTACAATCTCTACTTTAAACCTTACTTGGAGCCTGCAGATGGGATCTTGGGAAAACTGGCAGAAGCTGGCTAAGGGTGAGAATTCTTACTAGAGTCAGCTGTCCTGGATCTCTGTCTGTTGTGTCTTGTAGAGAAAGGAAAATGAAATATCCTTTGCATCCTCCTTGGGGATGCCTCTTGAGTCCAAAGGATTACTCAGTATTGCCAGAAATATTTACTGTTTGTCCTGAATGAAACCTGACAAGATATTTGAAAGGATTTTTTTTAAAGTAGCTCTGTGGTCAGAAGTTGGCCAAATTGGAAGCTGATATCCAGCCTGATGGGAACTTTTTTTAAAGGCCTTCTCCCCCAAGCTAAAATGAAAACTATACACCCAGACGGAAAGAAAAACCTTCTGAAGCCTTTGTGGAGGGGTTTACTAAAACTTTCCAAAAGACAAGTAGTTCTATATCCAGAACATAGAAATATTTTGATTTCCATCTTAGTGGGAATCTTCTCCCTGATACAAAAAAACCAAATTGAAGATAATGTGGTTAGTTGAGTGGAACAAGCTGTGAGGCCATTTAAGTTGCAACCCAATTCCCTGAGAGATTAAAACAACTATCCTTATTTTATGGATCTTTGCAGAACCAGAAATGTGACTCCAGAAACAATTCAGAGTCCACCTATCCTTTTTACCAATCCAAAAACCTCCCCTATTTATCTCAGGAGGCTTGTAAGTATTGTAAAAATTCTGTTCTTTAGGGGAACAAGTCCTTCTTGGAGGAACTTGTGTTCTTTCACTGTGCCTTACCCAGTCTTTCTTTGGGAACTCTTATCTAAACCATTTCCAATTCCTGAGACTGAAAAAAAAAGTAGAGGGAAGGCTTTTAAAAAGTACAAACTGCTATAAAAGCTCTCTTGCCCACAATCTGGTCCACAGCCTCCATAAGATTACTTATCACAGACAAACACAAATCTTAATTAAGTGTCTTCTCCACAAATATTAGTAGAAAAGGCTTTAGCCATGACCATCTGAGCAGGTATACTTATTTCAACTGTTGTTTTATAAGCTGGTGAGTTTTACATTATCATATCTGTCTCATGGCTAAAATTTTAGAACAAAAACTATAAGGTCTCTGCATCTATCTGTATGCTTATGTATGTCTCTCTATATATGTTGCAGAAGTGTGGTGTTTTTTTAACCTCCAGAATATATTGCCAAAATTAATTTGTAAAAGAGTTCTATGTAATTGGCTTAAAGAAAATTAGACACTTATATGAATTAAGTATTTGTAAAATTCTCAAAAAATATAATAGTAACTAACCAAAAATGCTTTTCAGGTTCATGTGATCCAGGAAAATATTTGGTACTAAAGCTACTTTAAGTCTGTTGGTTTAATTAAGATAGACATGTCTTCAGAGTTATCAACACTGAATATAATGCAGATATTAGTTATATCAACACTGAATATAACTTTTAGTCTATCTATGTTTATTAGTCAAATAAGTTCATGATATCCCTGTAATAAAATTTGTCAGAAAGAAACTTGGCATGATGAAGTAATCTAAGCATAATCGTTGAAAACAAATTAATTAAATAGATGTAAGTGAGATAAGAGTTTTTAGGTGAACTTTTTAGCAGTAATTATATTTTACAGTATGTCTTCATAAACAATTTCCCCAAATCTTTTTGGTAACCTGAAACCTTAAAGTTTTGCTAAGTTAAATTAAATGATATATAGTCATTAAATATCTAGATAATTTCTAAATAAGATGAAATATTGAAACACTAACTAGTGAATGTAGGTTTATCCACTTTTGTTTTCCTTTTACAGAGGAACTAAAGACATTTGAGTTTATTAGTAAACATGTTTTGTCCCACACTGAAAAAAATCACCATGAAAAAACATGTTTTTAGAAGATATAAAGTGTATTTATAAATATGCCACAAAATGCTGATATAAAAGACAGTTCACAATTGTTTATTTTCACTAGAAATTAAGTTTTCTACAGGTTAAAAATTATAACTATTAATTAAAACTATTAGAAATAATATTAGAAATAATTTAATAATTATTAAAACTATTAGAAATAATAAGGGAAATATTTTTGTATATAAGGAAATTAGGATGTGTGTTTTCAGGAAAAGAAGATATGAGAAATAGAAATGCATTTTTATTGAGGGAGAGTAAAGTAGTTTTGTCCTAAATCTGATTATTTCAGAATGGAAGAGGAAAAACATAGGACAAAATCTGAATGTAAAAAAGAATGTTGTAGAAGATTTGTGGAAAAGGAATCTTGGGAAAAGAATTTTATGCATGGTCAAGCTAGCTAAGATTACAATGAATTTATTTAAGTAAAAAATGAGTTTTATTATCAAAAATAGCTGGTGTAATATTAGAATTTGGTTTTCTCTCTGTTAAAATGACACTATTGGTCTGCTCTTGTAAGAGATTATAAAGAACTTTATCTTTTAAGTAATCTTCCTAGAAGACAAAGATTTTGTGTCTTATCAAAATAATTTCCTGTTGTCTTCATCAAGTCTTTGATTACTTAATAAAACTGAATCTTCTCTATTAAAAGAGCTAAGGTGTTAAAAAAATTTTTTTACAATTATTTAACTTTCTGTATTTGCCTGTGAAGTCTTTAATTGTCACTGGCTAAATAGATAACTAAGTATTGTTTCAGTGACCTATGATCCTGTTTTACCAAATGTTTTTAAAACCTTTTGATATTTTTGACAACCCTTCAAACACACACACAAATATCAAATTCTAAATGAAGTATTTTTGACCTGGAAGTAACTTTGGGATTTTTCCAGAGGATCCCTGGAAAATCACAAAAGAATTACTCTCTCTCTCCTTATAAAAAAGAGATGTTAATTAGGCATGTTTGTCTTGTTCAATTACATGGGAACCATTGTCAAATAAGAAATAGTACTAAACCTTCTTTATATTGTGTTTGCATAGATATATGTTATAAGTGTTTTGGAAATTTTATGAAATTCCTGGGAATTTCATATGTCCTGGTATAATGTTATCAGTGATAATTCCAGCTATTATCTTAAAATGTTGTATGTCACAGAAATAACAAGATTTCCTCATCAATTGCATTGTAATTAACTCTCACCAGATCTTTAACAATGAGCATTTTTAAGTCTTTTTACAGATAGTTATTGTTTTACACTGATACTTTTGCAAAAGTACTCCTGCAAAGTACTTCATCTTCTAGGAGACTCACAGAAAGAACTTTGACAAGTACAAGTTTCTGATAACTTTAAGATCATAAAATTGAACTAAATAAAAATTTCCAGAACTAATGAAAAAAACTGGATTCAAGCAGAACAAGTATTAATTACATGAGACCGAATGTACTGAGGAGGATGATTATAATTTTTTTATGACTTTTTGGTTGAAACATTGCTGGTTCCTTAATGTTTTGTTTTTCCACATTTAAGGAAACCTTTTCTCTTAAGCTAGCTATGACATGCAGTAATTTGGTAAGGTATACTTTTGTAAAACAAAGATGAAACATTTACTTTTTCTCCCTACTTGATCCCTCCAGAATTTGGAAACTCTTGAGTATTCTTTTCATGGCAGTATAGTTAGTTATTTGCATAAGTTCAATAATGATCTGTTCTCCTTGTAACAGGACACAATTAGAAACATTGGCTATATTACTAGAGCTTTGACTGGAATGTCAAATTTGAGAGACATGTGCCTAGCCTCAGATATGACCAGACAGCTTTAAGGAACTAAGGTTGGCTTTATGGAGTCAATAAAACCCCTTGGAAGAATCGACCTGGTAACTTGCTTACTGGATTCCTGGCAGCCTTACCAGGTGAGTAAGGAAGGTCACTTCCTGGCAGGCCCAGAAAGCTCAGGATATTTTGGGGATCTCATGAAGAGAGGAATTCACACAAACTATAGGCCAGATTTTAGCCAGGCTTCCTGGCCTCAGAGGCTTTTAGTTCAAGCTGAGATTTCTTATGAAAAATTCCAGCAAAGCAGTCTTAAAAAGAACTTATGGTCAATCACTATTCTTGCTGCACTTAGGTAAAAGACAAGGTGAAGTTTACTACAAATGAATTAGTTTTACTGTGATTATCTTGATTTAAAAAAAATGAGGGTGATTATAGAGAGAACAATTATGTTTGCACCTTTGCAGATACTAGATTTTAGTTCTGTTAACTGTCTTTGAAGTTTTGTTATATACCTGTAAACTGGACTGGATTCTGAATTCTTTTAGTTTCCTCAAATATCTGGCTACAACTCTCCATATCAGCGTTTCCAATTTTCTCCCACCCTTCTGATTTGAAATCATTAAGAACAAAAACAACCCTTAAACTTTCTTGAAAGGGACTATACCAGGTCTTTGTCACTTACCCAGAGGGCAACCAGACTTCAGAGACTCGAACCTTGGGTACATATATCACATCTAAGAAATCTCTGCCTGACATCTGATCCTGTGTAGACACCAAACCAAAGGAAGAGAAGCAGCTGGCATTGATGTAGACTGCCATGATGCCAGATCAAGACTTCATACTTTAACTAAACACGAAACCCTCTCTCCTTCTCTTTCTTCCCTTTGCTCTGACATTGGCCTGGAAACATAACTGGGCAATGCCTGTTAGGTTATCTAACTGTGTCCCTAACTGTCCACAATCAAACTGAGACACTTCATTGGTCATCTCCCCTGAATTTATATCGTTAAGTTAGAAAAGACCTACTCAGAGGCATTCATGATTCAGAATTCACTTCCTTTGACTGGGTCCTATTTCCCTGGTTAGGAGTGAATACAAATTAGGCTATAATCAGGAACCACTCCTTAACTCTCGAAAATATTAGAGAATCCACTGCAAAAGCCATTAGCTGCCCAAGAAAAATCCTTAGACTCTTTGGCCAATTTTACTCTTGATAATAGGATAGGCTTTGATTATTTTTTAGTTGAGCAAGGAGTTGTTTGTGCTGTGGCCAACCCACTTGCTGCACCTGGCTTAACATTCTGAAGTTGAAACTCAGCTACATATGATCACTGAATAAGCCACTTGGCTTAAGTAATTCCTTCAGTGGGGTCTTTGATGTATTAGATTTTGATTAGTTTGGGTCTTAGGGACCATGACTTCGAAGTGCACTCCAGACTTTGGGAATTACCCTACTTATCATATCCTAGTAGTCTCCCTGGTGTGCTGCATTCTCTCAAAAGCTTTAAGTGCATGGTTGCAGCTGCTCACCAGCAAGAAAATGTTCTCCTTAAAACTGGAATATCAAGAAAGGAACGAAGAGAATGACTGGCTAAAAACCTGTAAATCTAAAGTCATGACCTGTGACTGCCACAGAGATCCAGCAAAAAAAAGTCACGACCTGTGAATACCACACAGAGGATCAGCAAAAACTTTGGGAACTTCAGAGTGGTAGCTGGAAGTGGCACTAAAGCCTTAAATTTTTACCACATCTCCCTTAAGCTGAGAGTCTGATCAAAAGGAGGGGATTGTTAAAAAAGAGACAGTAGGCCCCAAGTAGAGTCACTTGTGCTAAGCCCACGTCACCAAGCTGAGGCTTAGTACCTAACCTAATTGCGGTTTTAGCCTCTCCTGGGAACGTAGTTGCAGTCAGTCTGGAATTTTCTGGTCAGCAACCAGTAAGGTCATCCACCTGATAGACCCCTGTTGTCCCCCAGAGGAAGATGACCTTGCCTGAAACAGTCCACTCTTTGCTGGTAACTTCCTTATCCCTCCTCCTTCTGCTTATCAAAGTCTTCTATTTTGTGCAGCTTCTTGGAGTTCCTTCCTATTTGCTAGATGGATTCATAAATTGTTGAATAAAGCCAATTAGAGCTCTAAAACTTACTCAGTTGAATTTTGTTATTTAACAGGTGTATTGTACATTTTCTTCTACATTTTAGAGAGTTTTCCATGTTAGTAAATATGTCATTTCAGTCCTATTGTATGGAGGTTTCATGTTCCATTTAACCAAACCTTATTGTTGGGTTTTTGAGGAGTCTTGAGTTTTTCATTATTACACATGATGCACATTGAATATCAATAAAGTTGAGTGAGAGTTGAATAAGTCAGTCAGTATAGAACACTTCACAGGGTACTTGGCAAATAATAAGTTCTTTATAAATGTTTCTCTTATTTTTATATTGTCAAATTACCCCATACAAAGATGAACTAATTTACATTCCCAACAGCAAGGTGAGAGGGCTTAGTTTCCCTAAATCCTTGCCAATTCTTTCAATTTTTGCCTTTTGGATTTCTTTTTCTGTGAATGGCCTGTTCATGTTCTTTTATGGTTCTCCTGTTGTATTCCTCATGTTTTAAAATTTTTAATTGATTTCTGTACTGGAGCTATCAATCCTTTGTAATATGAATAACAGGTACTTTTTCTTCTAGTGTTTTTGTTTGATGTTTGATTTTATTTGCTTTAACCACACAGATATTTTAAAGTTTAACACAGTTAAATCTGTCCATCTTTTCCTTTAGGATTTCTGTCTTTGCCGTCCTCCTTTAGAAAATCTTTTGCCACAGAACAGGTTTGGAATTCAATAGTGGTGAAACCTTTTTTCCCTTAGGTTAGGTCCACCAGATTCCCTCTGAGGCTTCACTCTTCTGGGACGTGGTGTTCTAAATTCTACAATGGAATTCACAACCTTAGAATACTTCAAACGCGTGGGAAGGGAATACTTTTATTTATTTTGGATCTACATGTGAGGACAAAAGACATATTAAGGGTGAGTGTTTTCTACCTTCTCTCAACCCGGAAAACACTTCTGCCTTTTCGTATTTTCTGCTTTGCTTTGCTTTCTAAGGAGAGTTTTGTCTTCATCAGAGCTATTCCTTTGGGGATCCAACCAAAGAGAACTTGAGTTGCAGATACATTTATTTGAGCTTAGTGGGATATATTTATGTGATTTGCTGTCACTTCTGCATACAGTTAAGTTATTGCTGGCTGTATCAGTGTAGGAATGACTTGGAGAAACATTTCTGAAGTGGTAAATCTAAAGCTTATTTAAGATTAGTTATTACATGAAAAACTTGGCACACCCTAAAATCTTATCACTCACATGTAAAAGAAATGATAGAGGTTTTCCCAAATTTTACAACAATTCAGAAAATTTATGAGACATTAACCAGTGATGAATGGTGAAGCTGAAAAAGACTTTTCCAAACTCTCAGAAAAACTAAATTGTTTTTCTATTTTCTCTATAGAAATTGTACTACAAATAGTGTATTGGATGAAGAGGTGACCAAAGATATGCAGCCAAAAATATAGAAAAAAAAGTAGCATAGAAGTGTGTTTATTTAATTAGAGAATCAATTAAATGAAAAAATATTATTTTAAAAAAATTGTGATGTTCATGGTATTTGTCAGTTTTTAAAATATGTATTGCTTATGATTTCTTTCTTTTTTTGTATATATATTTTTATTGAAGTATAGTCAGTTTACAATGTTGTGTCAATTTCTGGTGTACAGCACAATGCTTCAGTCATACATGAACATACATATATTCATTTTCATATTTTTCACCATAAGTTATTACAAGATATCAAATATAGTTCCCTGCACTATACAACATGAACTTGTTGTTTATGCATTCTCTCTGTATATATATCAGTTAGTATATGCAAATCTCTAACTTCCAATTTTTCCCCTCCCACTCCCTTCCCATCCTGGTACCCACAAGTTTTTTCTCTATCTGAGAGTCTGTTTCTGTTTTACAAATACACTTGTCTGTCTTTTTTTTTTTAGATTCCACATACAAGTGATATCATATGGTATTTCTCTTCCTCTTTCTGGCTTATTTCACTTAGAATGACAATCTCCAGGTCCATCTATGTTGCTGCAAATGACATTATTTTATTATTTCTCATGGCCGAGTAGTATTCCATTGTACCACAGTTTCTTTATCCAGTCATCTGTCGATGGACATTTAGGTTGTTTCCATGTCTTGGCTATTGTAAACAGTGCTGCTATGAACATTGGGGTGCATGTATCTTTTTGTATTAAGGTTCTCTCTGGATATATGCCCAGGAGTGGGATTGCTGGATCATATGGTAAGTCTATTTTTAGTCTTTTGAGGAATCTCCATACTGTTTTCCATAATGCTACACCAAAGTACATTCCCACCAACAGTGTAGGAGGGTTCCCTTTCCTCCACAGCCTCTCCAGCATTTATTGTTCATGGACTTCTGAATGATGACCATTCTGACTGGTGTGAGGTAATACTTCACTGTAGTTTTGATTTGCATTTCTCTGATAATTAGCGATATTGAGCGTTTTTTCATGTACCTATTGGCCATTTGTATGTCTTCATTGGAGAATTGCTTGTTTAGGTCTTTTGCCCATTTTTGGATTGGGTTGTTTGTTTTTTCTTATTAAGTTGTATGAGGTGTTTATATAGTCTTGAAATTAAGCCCTTGTCAGTCTCATCTTTGCAAATATTTTCTCCCATTCCATAGGTTGTCCTTTTGTTTTGCTTATGGTTTCCTTTGCTGTGCAAAAGTTTATAAGTTTAATTAGGTCCCATTTGTTTATTTTTGCTTTTATTTTTATTGCCTGGGTAGACTGCCCTAGGAGAACATTGCTGAGATTTATTCTTGTGATTTATTTCTGAGTCTAGATAAATGTTTAGGATTGTACCTAATTTTGCACTTTAAGAAAATGGTATTTAACCCAAATTGTACAAGCTTCAGGCCCCACAAAACCTGGATCTGCCACTGCTTGTGAGGTAAATATTGATGGTCATTTGAAGTGTCCCTTGTTATAGATGGTACTGGCTTGCCCAGGCTGGCATAGATAGTTAGTGGTAGAGCCAGGTTCCAACCCTGAGTCTGTCTGTCTTCAAAGCTTACGTTTGTTTTGATATCTACAACTGCCTTCTTTCAGATGACAATGTGTAGTAATCAACCCAAATTATAGTAATAATAATAATCTGAGTTTTTACTCAGTGTCAGGCATTGATATGTATTATTTCATTTAAACTGTACAGTAACCCTATTATGTAAGTATTATTGTCCTCATTTATAGGTGGAAATACGAAGATCCAGAGAAGTGAATTAAATTGTCCAGGCTCACACAGCTAATAAGTGGTAAAGCCAAGATTTGAATTCATGTCTTAACAAGTGCAAAGCCTCAACTATGTTATAAACTACTAGGGAAGAAAACTCTGGAGTCATTCCAAAGGAAGACTCACTTATCAGTTCTTTCCATCAGCCTCCAGATGCATACGGAAGAGCATAGATAATGCCTTCTCCAATCCAGGTGTGAGCAGAGGGTCAAGTCCTTCCCCCACAAATTTTGGCACAACACTGGGATAACGCAGATGCCTCCTTCTGCAGATCCTAGACAGCGTTCTGTCATTCACTGCCTTTGCTCGTTCTCATCTCCTTTGATCTTGGCTGCTCAGTTGTGGTGTTCCTGATAGAGTGGAGGCCTGAATGTGACCAGTCAAGTTGCTTTCCAGCCTCTTCTTCAGGGCCACACTCACAGTTACCTCTGAGTGCCCAGTGAATGAACACTATAACAACATTGCACTTCCTTGCTTGCTTTCATCAATCTTGCTTTTGGCAATACTATCATTTTCTTTGACTATTTAGTTGATGTTACAAATGAGCTGCTATAGTCCCTTTTTCTTTGAGAAAGGTAGACCCCAGGCACACACCTGGATCCTGTCACTTCTCAGCTTGGAGGAGAACAGGGACCTCCAGGTCACAGCCTTTCCACATTCCAATATGAGAGTGCCCCTCTCTGTAGGGCAAGCAGAGGCTGAAACAAACATTTTGAGGGCCTATGAGAAAGTATGAGGCAGATTTCACCTTCTTGAATTAGAGCTTCCTTGACTCAAGCAAGCTGAGGGAAAGCATTTTGCAGGTGTCTTCTAAATTCCAGAGACCCAGCCTGACATCCTTTACTCCTTCCTCCCCACTCACCCTATCCAGCCAGTAATTACACTCTCCAGCATAAAGGAGACGACCTTTCTTCAGTCAATCCAGGCCTATGATCCTTGCCTTCCAGGGCACCAGGTACCCGAGAGTGTTGTCTGTAATTGTCCACTTTGTGCTACAAACTCAAATTTTTGAATTGGATCTCAAGTCTCACCAGCTGACAGACTCCACTTGGCAAAAAGCCATGGTCATCTTTGCCTCTGTGTCTTTATGACATAGCACAGATCCCAAGTCCTCAAAACTGGCATCGGTTTATAAAAAGCCTTGGTAGCAGTGAACAGCACATGCTACAGTGGAACCCTGAGCCAGGCAGCTGCCAGTCTCCAAAAGTTCAAGAGGAAGGGCCTGTGAGAGAAATCTGTCCAGGTGAAAACTATTCTGTTTGCATTTTGGGGAGTCTTCCCACAAGGGCAGCTTTATTTTGATATGCAACATAGTTGTGCCCCAAAGACGTCTTCCTGACTGATAGGCCCTGGTGTTTTGTGCCCGCCTTCCCATCCTTCAACTTCAGGCTCCGATTCTCATCTCATGAGCCAACTCACTGAGGTGTTTTGTAATCTTTGAACAGTCCTTCAGCCAGCTCCTGTGGTGTCTACTGAATCCATATGTCCAACATATCGATTGAGGTCTGGCAGGACTGGCATTTGTCAAGGGACAGTTTTCGGCTGTATTTTCCAGGCAATCCAGTAGTGTAAGGAGCCATTATTCCTTGCCTCCAAAGCTCTTCCAAACATAATTATGCCATCTAAACCAATAAGCACCTCCAGGTAATTCATATCACTAGTTGCTTTTTCCGGCAAACTCCTCAAGGTGTCTGGGGCTCCAAAGATGTGTGAAGCAGCCTTTCAAATAAGTAAAACCCCACAGGGTAGATGAAAGCTGTCTTTTCGTTGCCCTAGTCAGCCACAGGGATTCAACAATAGCACTTCTTTAACACAGCACTGGAAATGACTGATTCTCTACTGTGCAGTCTAGAGATTAATCTGGACACAGAACTGTCTATGTAAGGTGGAGAAGGATAAAGAACATCATTATCCACCCTCTGTCCTGCGTCTGCCCTCTCCTATCATGAGTGTTCCTTTTCCTTTACATATTTGTTTATTCAGCTAGATAGTAGTTCTCAACCCTGACTGCCTATTATAATCTATGGACTTTCTTAGAAAACATCTATCACTGGGCCCCACTCACCCCTAGAGATCCAAACATTTTCTAAACACCTACTCTGTGCAAGGTCCTGTGCCCTGCCCTAGGAGTAGAGACAGTTCAGTCATCGTCCCTGCCTCCATGAAGTTCATAGTTGAAGGGCAGAGACAGATAAATTAAAAAGTGTAATTCAGCAAGAAAATACACTGTAACTCCATGTTCTTTTCTTAATCTAACTTGTTTCTCATAAAATGTGCCAGTATGGGTAAGGTAAACATAGATTTGTTCAACAAGTCCTAGTTTATAGGAGGAGGCGGCTTTCTTGGGTTCTCAAGTGACATAAATTGAGAATTAAAGAAAATAGTAAAATGTACATGAATGCCCATAGAAATTTTATTTGTAACAGCTAAAAACTAGAAACAGCTCACCTGCCATTCAATAGATGAATGGTTACACAAACTAGCACATCCATACCTTGGAATACTACTTAGCAAGAAAAAGGAATGAACTATGGATATGTGTGACAGCCCAGTTGAATCACCAAATTACTCTGAGTGAGCAAGGCTAATCTCAAAATGTTACATCCTGTGTGATTCCATTTATATAACATGTTTGAAGGGACAAAATGATAGAGATGGCAGAATGTTTAGTGGTTGTTAGGGGTAAGGGAATTGACAAGGGAGGTAGGTGAGTGTGGCTATGAAAGAGCAACATGAAGGATCCTTATGGTGATGGAAATGTTCTGTATCTTGATTGTGGTGGTGCTTATGCAGAGCTGTACATGTGATAAAATTATATAGAGCTAAACACCCACCCGTACACACATTCAGGCACAAATGCGTACCTGTATAACTGGTGAAGTCTGAATAAGCACTGTGAATTGTGCCAATGTCAATTTCTGGTTTTGGTGTTGCATTATAGTTGTATAAGTTGCTAACATTGGGGATACTGAGGAAAAGGGTGCATGGGACTTCCCTATACATTTCTTGCAACATTCTTTGAATGTACAATGATTTAAAAAGTAATAATACGAGAAGTTACTAACCAGAAATCAAAAGGCTTAAAAATGTTAGACACATTTATAAATGCAAAACCATAAATGACTACATTAGGAGAAGCTGGGATTTTAGCTACTCTTTGATGTTATAAGGAAGGCAAACAGTCCATCTCAGGGAATATTAAATGTAAAAAAATAGATAAGTTTTATTGTTTTTTTTTCAATTTAAAAAAGAATGTTTCTTCTGGAACATTTAGAACGTGTAACTCACAAAAGGTCATTAGTAATCCTATCACTTTGAGATAACGATTTTTTCAACATTTAGGGTATATATCTTTTCTTTTTTCTATGCATAAATTAAAACAAAAAATTCACACTCAGCAATAAACAAATTTTTCCTGTCTACAAACAGTCTTGTATTAATATGACTTTAATGCATATACAGATAGTATTCTATCGTATGGATGTAGAATGAATTATTTACCCAAACCTCTATTTTGGACAGATTGTTTTCAAGTTTTTGGTATTATAAATAATCAATCCTGCAATACACTTCATTGTGCTTTCATCTTTGTCTATATCTCTGATTATTTCCTTAGTAAAAATTCTTAGGAGCAATGTTACTGGGTCAAGGATTATGTAAAATTTTATACCTTTTGCTATGTTTGGCTAAATTTTCTGCCAGAAAGGTTGTGTGAATGTCCCACCTCTGTTTTTTCCAGAGCACATTCTTTGTTGCTGATGTTAGCAACTGGGTAGTAGGCTGGATAGACCCATTCTGTCAGTTCTTCTGTTCCTTGGTACAGTGTTATAGGATCTAGCACAATGCTGGGTACACACTGAGCCCTCAACAATATTTGTTGATTTAATATCCTTCATAATGCATCCTTTGAAACTCTTATCTGGAGTTCATAGGAAACAAAATCATCAAAATATGAGTATGCTTTAACCCCGAATGCTATCACTGACATTAAATAAAGAGTAAGGACTTGAGGGAACAGATAGGTATGTTCTTTAAAAAAATATTTGAGGGGGTAGGTAATTAGATTTGTTTGTTTGTTTATAATGGAGGTACTGGGGATTGAACCCAGCACGTCATGCATGCTAAGCATGCACTCTACCACTGAACTATACCTCCCCCCACCCCTAGATAGGTACATTTTAATAGTGGGGAAGGACTTGGAGAAAGTCTGGAGGCTCTAAAGTGGGGAGCAGAAACCATCTGAGGTTTCTGGGAGCAGACTAAAGGGGGCCGAAAACCTGAGGTTTGAGGTTTGCTGGGAGGGGTAGTTGTTGGGAGGGTGGGAGAGAGAAAGCTCTCGCCTATTACCTGCTTCCCACAACTCCACTCCTTTAAGCACTCAGGATGTTAATAGACCTGGTGGCCTTTATGTAAAACATTAGTGTGCAAACTTCTCCCAACAGAAGTCTGGGCATAGTTATACTGAATTGTATATTTTTTTATTTGGAGTGGGGAGGGTACAGGTTTCATCTAAGTTTCCCTCTTTGTATCCTGCATATGGCTATTATCCGTGAAGTGGGACCAGTGGCCAGAGGAATCCCATCATTGCTGCTCCTTCCACTCTCTGCCTGAACTATAGACAGAGTGGGCAACCTCACAGGCCCTGCGGCTCTCTGGGAAGAGCCCACCATGTTTTCAGAAAAGACTAGGATACAGCCAGTTCTATTTAATCACCAGATGTGATTAAATAATAAAAATATGTAAGCATTTAAAACATTATACCAGACTCATCTTGAATGACCTTATGCCATCTCATTTAATCATTCTAACAATGTGGTAAGATAGATCCTTATTATCCTCATTTTACAGTTGAGGAAATAGACTTAATTAATTTACCTGGATCACCCAGATAGTATGTTGCAGATCTAGGCTTTAAAGTTAGATTTGAAATCCCATCTATTTGATTCTAAACATCTGCTCTTAACTGCAGCCTAATTTGTAGCACACAGGGTGATACGCTCCTTCTGAATCTATTTCCTACATTGCATGTCTTATTTTCTTAGATTCCATCATTTGAGATTCAATCCCTTCCTATCCAAAGATCCCTTCTAAAAGGTATTTATCTAAAGGAGCAGCAGTGGCTTAAGCACATTAGATAACATTGGATTGGAGGAAAATGGACCGTTAGCTAAGTCCCCAAACAAAGGACATGGGCAATTAATTCAGTTTCCTCAAGGTAATCAGTTTTAGAGAATCAGGGACACAAAGGTCCAAAGAAGGATACATTAGCTCAAGTGTACATTTTATATTGGTACCCTCAGAGGTTTGCTACCATTTAGGAAACTAACCCTTTGGGGCCTACTCCATTATTTCTGCATTCCAGATGATGTTACTAGCATATAAAGTAAACAATACATTTTAATTTTCGGAGGCCCTGACTCAACCTTCTGTAGCTTTTCTTGCTCCTTCAAAGTTCCCTTTATTTCTCAAGGTTACAGGAAGTTTAAATCATGTTCATATATCATGAGAGAGTTTTTTCCCCAGCAGGCTGGGACACCATGCTGTCACAGGGCCTTTGATATTCTTGTTTTGCTGTACTTTTTTTTGGATTGAACCCAGGACCTCATGCATGCTAAGCATGCACTCTTCCAGTGAGCTATTACCCTCCCCCTTGCTGTACCTTTTAATAGGTACTTGTTCAGATTAATCAGCGATCTGTAAGATGTAACAGTAACATTGCTGAGTACAAGTTGTATTCCAGACACTGTACTAAACACTTTCCATGCATGATCTCATTAAAGTTTCATGTGTCTGAGAATAAACTCTGTCCCAGAAAAGGACAACTTGTTTAAAGTCACAAAGATAGTAGCAGAATGAGGACTTAGTTCTAGTCTGACTTCAGGGTCTCATAACGCTGCCTGTGGTAACTATAGTTAGATAATAATAATTGGTCTAAATATATAGGGGCTCTGAAAAAAGGTGGTAGGATATTTACTGATCAACAACGTGGTGTGTGCCACTGTTTTGCTTAGAGCTGCGTTAAAAAAGAGACAACAGGCCCAAAATGGAGTCACTATGCTAAGTCCCATGTTAGCAAACTGAGACTCAATACCTAACCTAACTACAGTTTCAGCTTCTTCCAGGAATGTAACCTTTAACCAGTCAATCTGGAATTACCTGGTCAGCACTAGTGAGGTCATCCACCCAATAGACCCCTGCCACCCCCCTTAGGTATGTGACCTTGCCTGAAACAATCCACTCTCTTCTAATAACATCCTTTCCCTGCCTCCTTTCCGCCTTTAAAAATCTTTCCTTTTCTACAGTTCTTTGGAGCTCCTTTCTGTTTGCTAGATGGAATGCTACCTGATTCATGAATCATTGAATAAAGCCAATTTGATCTCTAAATTTACTCAGTTGAATTTTATTTTTTAACAGCTGGTTCCTGGAGGGATAGCTATCAATGAAATAGCACATTAATAACAATAATATTTAATATAATTAAATAAATAATTATTATTACTGTTATTTTTATTTGTAGCAGTAGCTAACAGTGCCATCATTCGATCAACAAGTTTTCAGTAAGTGCTTCCTGTACGTCAAGCATTGGACAAGGTTCTGGTGTTATGAAGATAGGGAAAAAATATGTGTCCCTTGCTTTCTTTGTCCTTATAGTTTAGTGGCAGAAACAGATATTAAACAGCCACACTGATGACTATGTGATTACAGAGAATAAGTGATCAGAAGGGAAAGAATATAGTTCTTAGTGGGCAAATAACAAAGAACCTGAAATAGATGGTGGACTGGAATCAAGGAAGGCTTCCCTGAAGATGAGAAGGTTGGATGAGTTGGAATGAACTAGATGAGTAGGGGATGGGAGACAGAGCTGAAATGCACATCTCAGGGAGGGAAACAGTATTAGCATATGTCTTAAGGATTTGATCTCCATCCCAAGAGCAATGAGAAGTCACTGACAGGTTTTAAGTAAAGGTATGTCATGATCAGATTTACATTTTAGTTAGATCACTCGAATTGCTGCAGGGAAAATGGAGTGGAGGGGGGCAAAGGTAGAAGTTAGGGGACCAGTTAGCAATAGTCTGGGCTAGAGATGGTGACTTAGACCACGGTGGCGACAGTGGAGATAGAAATGAAATTTGGAGGTGACAAATTTCTGGAAGATGATGCTGATAGAACTTGGTGATAGATTCAGTAAGGAGGTCCAGGATGGGAGCGGGCAGGCAGTGGTGCCCTTTAATCTTCACAGCTACTCTATGAAGGAGATGTACAATTTTCCCTCTTTTACAAATAAGGAGACAGACTTCTCATTGCCTTAGCATAAGGTCTGCAGGCTTCACAGGGCCCTCAAGACACTGTATAACCTAGGCTCTGTTGTCTTACAAGTCCTGGTCTCCCCTCTGCCATTATCCCTCTAGTTCTCTGTGTTCCAGCTACAGTAGCCTTTTAGTTTCTTGCTGTGCCAACTCCTTCTAGTCTTTGAGCCCTCTCCTTTCCTGTTCAGTCGCCCTGAAATGCATTTTTCCTCTTCTGTGCCTGGATCATCCTTCCCTGGGGAAACATCTGACCTGCCAGGCTGGATTTAGCCTTCAGGTTATCTGCTCTCATAGCACTCTGTACTTTTGCACCTGTTACAATTCTATCTAGTTTCTTGTGTGATTATTTCTGGACTGTCTCCCCTGCAAAACTGTAAGCACTGTAGAAGGGACCTTGTGTATCTCACTTATCTCTCTGTTCCCAATAACTGGCATAGGGCGTACGTACACTAGGGTGTTACATATGTATTTGTGGAATGAATGAGTGAAGCTTAGAGTCTAAGTTAACTTTCCTACTGTTAAACAGTAAGTGATGGATCCAATACATGAACCAGGTCTAGCTAACAGTAAAGCTCAAGCTCTAACCACCATGCATCACTGTTCATGTTTGCAACTGAAACATGTCAAAGGCCATACAGCAATTGCTAGAGGACTTAACAATCAGTTTTCTTTTTTCCTCACCACCCTTCCCCTCCCCTCCACTCCCCTCCTCTTCCTTCTTTTCTTCCCCCCTCCTTTCTTAGGTTCCCTGCCTCTCTCCCTGCCTGCCTGCCTCCCAGTCTTCTGTCTCTTTCTTTTATAAGATTTGGAAGGGCTGTCAGAGGTCATCCTGTCCAACCTGCACATTTCACAAACGACAAACTGAAGCTAGACCAAATTGTCTGCCCAAGGGCTACATTTGTTATTGGCAGATTTAATAGACAACTTTAGCTTTTATGATGGGCATCATTCTAGCAAAATCAATGCAGATCTAATTTATTTCAATCTTGTTTACCCAATATCTGTTTATTATAACCAGGTTAGTCTCATCACTGACCTGGGCACATGTTTTGTTCATTTCTACCTCAGTAGCATGACCCACACTGGTCCCTTTGCCTGGGATTTATTTTTTCTTTCCAACCTATCTATTTTATTCATCCTTCAAGCCCCAGTTCAGTTTTCACCCCCTCCATGCGGACTTTCCTGCCTATTCTGGCTCATTTGTGAAGTCATCCAGCAGTCCTTTATCACTCATTTGGCCTGTAATCACACATTAACGTGTATTTTCATTTAAATGTTCTCAGGTGTGTTTTTCCTTCCCCACAGACTGCCCTCCCTCAAGCTCATTAAGCGCAGGAACCATATTACATAGTGTGCCAATTTTGTAATCCTTTTGTTTCCGAGAAAAGCACTTGACACATAGTAAACATTCAAAGAATAATTCTTGAAGGAATGAATGAATAAATGATGCAAGCAAGAAAAAAATGAAATGGTAAACTCTGCCATCTTGTGGCTATTGGTCTTTATTGTTGCCATTTTCACTGCAGTTTTCAGTGTTGAAATTAGAGAAGTGGTACATGGTAAGAAACAAAGGTGATGGTGGTGGAGGAGTGCGGAAGGTTTCTTTTTCTTTTCCTTTTCTTTCTTTCTTTTTTTTTTTTGGCTCAATGCACCAGAAGCTTGGTTTACCGAAATGTTTTGTAAGAGAAAACAGAGTTGGAGGGAAACCAAAAACCAAACTAACCATATACCTAAGGACTTAATATAGACCTGGGGAATAGTGATTGGATTTCCTCCCTGCTTTGAAAAGGGCAAGTAATAGAAACTGTCCCAACATGTCCAGCAGTCCAGAGTGCTGATCAGATGACCAACCTACTTATTTAGGGGATCTATTAATAGATCTTTCATAACAGTGAAGAGAATCTCTGAATCTAGGATCCAGTCTTAGTTTTGCTGAGCAACAACCTCTCACCCAGTTTTCTTACCAGTTAATTTACTGCTCAATTTAATCTCAGGGCTGTTGTGAAGCTCTGTCAGACTACAGACAGGAAGATTCTTAGAGAAGTTTTTAAAAAATGATAAATGTGTTTAACATTGCCTTAAAAGAAAAAGAACGTTTCTACTTTACATTGGTATAGCACCTGAACGTCTGTAAAGTACCTTCCAACCATTATTTATTTTCAGTCTAGGAGGTAGGCAGGCAGGCAGGCATACTGCCCTCAATTTACAAATGAAGTTCAGAGATTCATATTCAGAGTAAATAAGCATACTGAAGACCTGTTACATGCCAGGCATAGTGATAGATGCTTTTACATGTTAGAGAAGTTAAGTGAGTTGCCCAAGATCAGCTGGCTGGTAAGTACCTGAGTCTGTGCTCCAACTCAGGTCATCTGACTTGGGACCTTAGTGCTCAAGCACTACTGTCTTTAGTTCAGTCTGATTCCTCTCTGGGCCATTTGCATTTAATTGTTCTCTTTTGTGGAATGAAACATTTTCTTTCCTGTTAAAAATATTCAAGATCTCAAAGCAAGTGCACCCAAAAGCACTTGCTGTAGGTTACAAGCCTGTCCTCTACTTAAGGCAGTGGTACTTAGCCCTGGTTGTACATTAACATCACCTGGAAAGTTAAAAAAATTATGTTTCCTGACCCCACAACAGAGTAATTACACTGAGGCAGAGAGAGGGATGGCAGACTCCTCCTTCTCACTCCAGAAGAGCAGACGTTATAAGTGTCTAATCATCCATCCATCCATCCATTTGTTTATAAATCAAGTATTTACTGAGCACCTCCTGTGTGTCAGGCACTATTCTAAGTACTGGGGATATAGCAGTGAACAAGGCAGATACAGAGTTTAGACTCACGGAACTTTCATTCTTGCTGTGGGTGGAGGGGAATTGTTTTGCCACCGCGTCCTGGTGACTTTGAATGTCACCACATAGCTAACGCTCAACAATGGTCTAACTTAAGTCTTAAAGGAATTCCCTGTCATCCTCCCTGGAACATAGCAAGATAAGCAATATTGGGAGGAGCTTATACAAGACCATTTCTCATCCATTTCTCTATCTTGTGGGAGGCTGCCATGAAACAGTGGGCAAAAGTTCGAGAAGAAATGGGATATTTATGCAGTCTCAAAGAATCTCCGCCAAGATATTTATGAGTTGCAAGGGGAAAAATAGTAACTTTACAGTAGAGAAACCCAGCCCTTCTGTTTGAGAGGTAGCATTTGTGGGTCAGATAACTAATGGAGTCTTGGCCCAGGAATATTTCATCACAGGTCTGCTGGGTGTATGGACCTACCTGATGGTCATTTCCCTAGCTGCAGACCATATAATTAGATTGGGAAAATGTAGCAGTTGGCAGAACCCTCACATTGGTTCCTTGACCAGTAAAGTAAGGACCATTGTAGTAGGAACGGCCAAATAGAAGCCTCAGAAACTCCTCACTCCCACCTACCAAGATAGTAAGTAAATAAAATTAAAAAACTGTATTGCATCCCAGGGAGAATTCAGTGCTCTCAACAATTTATACAATGTAGTCCTCATCAGATACCTATTTAATTTACTAGTGTGGCCCCTGGAAAAAGAAACAGATGAACCATGTCAGGTGACAAAATGAAGTACCACAAATTTTACTAAGTAGTAGTACCAACTGCTGTATTAGATGTGGTATCATCACCAGAGCAGATTAACACATGTGGCTATTGATCTAGTGAATGTGTTATTTTCCATTCCCATTAGAAGGCAGATCAGAAAGTTTGCATTCTCATGGCATGGCCATCAGTACACGTGCAGAGTGCTGGAGTGTGCTGCCTCGATCTCCTTTCAGCCATGAAGATGTTATTCCTTCGGCTGCAGGGAGTGCATCTAGAAGATGGACCTCAGGTGTCAGCTTTCCTTAGTGACTACCTCAGCTAAAGAGAACAGCCTCATCCAAGATCATGCCTTCTTCCAGGGGAAGCCCACATCTGATGACTGATCAGTGCAGGGTGTAGAGGCTTAACCCAGTTTGGAAAAACCAGTTATTCTCTTTCCAGAGCCTACCATGGGGTTGGCTGAGGTCCTTGTTGGGGCTGCATTATAGTTCACTGACCAATGCTGTTTCCACCACTTCCTTTCCATAGGTGTTGATCCAGAGGGCACTCCCTAGTAAACATCCCCCACACTAGTCTCTATCTCAGAGTCTGTTTCCTGGGGAATGCAGACTCTGTGATCTGCAGAAGGAGGTGTTATGGGATTTTGGACCTGGATCATCCACTGCCTGGCTGACACTGAAGACTCCATACTGGTGGTAAATGGAGCGAGGATACTCCCTGACACAAGGTAGCAGTGTAGTTAAAACTTTCACTGGTGGAAGGGAACTCATAAGCTATTGGCTTATATCAGACATTTGAGAAATATAGGGAGAATAGTCATCTTTAAAAGAATTGAATTTGGTGGTTATTCCTAAATTTGACTGACACCCTGGAAAAAGATGACAAAAAGCCGAAAGTGATTAGTTGGCAATTTAAAGTTAAGTGTGAAAGCCATAGAACCTCCTTGGTAGCATATAAAGAGGCTCTTACCTCCTGCAGCCGGATGTTAAAGGGAAGGACCAGGCCCAAGACTTTATCATAAGAGTAGTCAATCTCCAAGGGAGGTTAAAATCCCAACTAAGGCAGATCTGCTAGGCTGAGGTCAGGGCTCTGGTTGGGAAAGTCTGAGACTCTGACATATGAGAGAGGGACTTCTGGGCCTTGAAAACCTTGAATTTCTAGATTTCCATGAACTCTGTGAACCTGCAGAAGTGGCCCAATCCTCCCTATTAAGAGCTAGCATGTTCTGTTTGCTTGAACACAATACAGAGGCCTTTCCCTTTCAAGACACTTTGTGCCTTGAACTTGCCCCTCATCCCCTACCTTGCTCCATCTGGACAATAGGGCAATAGCTAGGGTTAAATCACAATGTAACCCAACTGCGGATGTGCTGTGGTGCTAAGATAGGAAAGGGCCAATATGCTGGTAAAACTGCAGCATCTGTCGAAACGTATCAGCAGGAGCTGGGACAGTAGGTTTGGGCAAGGATTTTGCTGAAGCAAGGAGGGTAGAACACAAATTTGGATAAAAGATAGTTTGTAAAAATAGATGTACTCTCCTGGGATACAGGATTTAACACCCTGGCAGGGACTCTGGAAAATAGTACAGGCATACTGCTGGGATGGATCCTAGAAGCATGGAAAACATGCTGGCTGATACTAAGTTGGATGGAAGTGCCTGAACCTCCACAACAGACAGTGGATTAGAAGGCTGAGTGGATCCTGGGAATGGATGTATTTGTGAGGCCAGAAGAGCCACTGGTGGATTATGTTGCACAGGAGGGCTCAGGGAACACACTGTTCACCAAGGCCATGAGGAATGTGCTGGTGAGAGGGCACTAGCACCACTAAGAAGTTCATGTGCAGGCCATGTGCAAGCCAGGGTGACTGGTAGGAGAGGCAGTCAGAGTTAGGCTCATAACTAGCAAAGGGGATGACGGGGAAACTGAAATAACAGAGGCCAGGTGGTTATGCTCAACTGCTGGAAGCTTGGTGGATGCGACAATCACAATAAGGAGCCAGGTCAGAGTGGCAGCCAAGGGGGCCTGACCCAGCAGGAGCTGTGGAGGTGATTAATATCATATGATATCCCTAGGGGCAAAATAGATGGGCAGATAGCAAGGACCCTGCTCAAATGGCAAAATCAAAAGCAATCAAGCTTTTGAATGATCAGAACAGTGACAGCAGTTGCTCCAATACAAAGTCATGACCTCTTGCTGAATTTTTGGACATGAGTCAGTTTTCAAACTTGGAACCCATGGACTGAAATGAGGGTCCAAGTCCCCAGGGAGGAAGGTTCCTGCAATACCATGCAAGGTATATACCACCACATTACATATACTGCAATGATTCCTTCAGTCCTTTCCCAAAGGGACCTACTGCCATTTACTTGGGTAACTGTATGCTGGAGACAGGGAACTCAAACATTTTGAGAACTGTTGGACTGACAGACATGAGGGTACAAAAGGCCTTTCCTTCAAGCTGGGGAGGGGGATACTCTGCAGTGCAATTTATACTCCAGAGGATGTCCGTGGGATCAGACTGAGGCTAGTCTCCAGAAAAGATCAAATTCTTGCCTAGCTTTACCCCCTGGTTCTACCCTGCTTGCCTTACTCCCTTCTCATGAGAGCACCTCTCCAATAAATCATGTGCCTAAGAATCCTTGTCCCAGGCCCTGCTTCTAGCAAATCCAACCTAAGACAAACTATATCCATACATACATGAGAGATTCATAGCAATCTATATTGTGACTATGCCCTGGTACATTTAACCATTCTCCAAGTGATGGACATTTGGGATTCATTTAGTCTTTTTCTTTTATAAACAATGCTTCAGTGAACATCCTTACAGTTGTCTCTTTATGCCCCATATGTTCTCAAACCTCTTTATATAACTTATCTTCAGAGACACTCATCTAGGATTTCAGGTAGTCCCAAGAAGGCTATGAATATTAGTTTTGTGGACTATGGCTATGTTCCAGGAAACTCATTACTTAGGGTAAATCATAAAAGAGTCCATGATTTATGGAGCTACACGAAGGTATTCACAATGTGTCACAAATTTGGGGAATGAAAAGAATGAAGGATTGGTTGGAGAGATAAGTTGAGTTAGTGAGAAGAGTTCAGATAAGCTTTGAGGAGGTGGTTAGATTTAAGTAGCATTTAGGAGTATTCTTACTAGAGGAAAATTAGAATATTGAAGTTAGGGAGGATTAAGTGGCATACACATGTTTTTGTTTGTTTTAGCAGAGGAGGGAGGTAATTAGGTTTATTTATTTATTTATTTTTAGAGGAGGTCCTGGGGATTGAGTCCTGGACCCTCTGAGTGCTAAGCTTGAGCTATACCCTCCCCGACAAGTCTGAATGTTCTGGTTAATTAGGAGACTGAAGAGATGAAACAAGAGACCAAGGTGAGGATCTTAAAGTGCAATATGGGAAATTATATTCAAAATGGCTAAACTCAACAGGTGCACCTAGAAATGGACTATTAATGAATACAAATGCCTAAGAATAATTCTTCTTGAACTTATTTCCTGTAGAGCTTTTCTAAAAGAACACCATGCTCCTTCCTAAGCTTATTTTCTTTGTTTTGATCATCCTCTCTCACTTCCTGCCTTCATTGCCAAGATCCAGGAGGCAAAGATAGGCAAGAGAGCATGGCCTGGACCATAGCAGGACAAGCTGTGTGATTCGGGAGGCCAAACAAAGGTTGGGGCCCAGAAATCCTGCCTTGCTGTGCTCTTACACAAATGGGTCACCTGGCCTATTTTTAAAAAAATGCATCCATTAATATGACAATGTGCATTTTGTAATTGTTCCATTTTTCTTATTCCTATGGCATGCTGCTTTTACTCCTGTAATATCACTGTTTTCATTCTGATTTATTTACTATTCGGAGGTCACGAAGTGGTGGTGCACGGGACACCTTTGGCCCATGGATGTGCTTCATTAAGCAATCATGTTTACACTTTAAAAGATGGTTGCCAATATTTCAAAAATAGGAGAGTTCATGCAAACATATGGATTCCTGACTTCTGCAAAAACGGAATCTGGCACATAGAGCCCCCATTTCCTCATGACAACAACTGACTGGAACCGAGCGGTGGCTGCCCTTATTGTCAACTTGACATTGAACCTGAAAATTTGTTACCTTTTTTTTTTAACTTAATTAAAAAAATTTTTAATTGAAGCATAGTTTTTTATGTAATGGGAACTTCATTGTTGTTCTTACAGTGACATTAAGAAGAAAGTGAAATCTTTCTCTATATCCAGTCTCTATAAAAATTGGGAAAACAATAGCTAGACTGAGAAGGGAGATGACTGTTGTGATTTAAGAATTAAAGCATAGAGGTGGGTTGAAGACTAGGTTAGGTTAGGAATGGAGAGCTTGGACAAAACTGCCAAGAAGGCAGAGGGAGAAAGTAGAGGAGGTGGTTGGGTTCCTTCTCTTAGCAGGCTTCTCATGCGGGAAGCCATTCCTAGGGCATATTGGACTGTTCCTCTGCCTTCAACTGAAATTTTCATTGAGTGCCTACACTATACCAGGCATTGGGGATACAGTGGTGAATAAAGGAGCTCTCCTGGAGCTAACAGTTGACTGGGGGAGCCAGGTATTCATAAACACTAGGAGGGAAAATAAGAGGTTGATAAGAAAACAAACACTAAAGAAACTTTTCCTCAAGGTCTATCCCTGTTGTTACAAAATGTCCTTCTTTCTCATGGCTGCATAATACTCTCTCTATATATATATATACATATATCATCTTTTTTATCCTTGAGGACATTATGCTAAGTGAGATATCAGACAAATACCATATAATCTCACTTATATGTAGAATCTAAAAAAGCCAAACACTTGTTTTTTTCTGGATTCAATTAATCAATTGTTTGGCTGACCGTAAGGATGTGGCTTATTTTTTTATTGAAGTATAGTTGCTGTGCAATATTATGTAAGTTACAGGTATTAATACAGTGATTCATAATTTTTAACGGTTATACTCCATTTATAGTTATTATAAAATATTGGCTATAGTCCCTGTGTTGTATAGTATATCCTTGTAGCTTATTTTATACCTAATAGTTTGTACCACTTTTCTCCCCTACCCCTATCTTGCCCTCCCCACTTCCCTTTCCGTACTAGTAACCAATACTTTGTTCTCTATACCTGTGAGTCTGCTTCTGTTTTGTTATATTCGCTTGTTTGTTGTATTTTTTAGATTCCACATATAAGTAGTATCATGTGGTTTTTGTCTTTCTCTGCCTGACCTATTTCACTTAGCATAATGCCCTCCAAGTCCATCCATGTTGCTGCAAATGGCAAAATTTCATTCTTTTTTATGGTTGAGTAGTATTCCATTGTATATATTCCATGTATACTCCATCTTCTTTATTCATTCATCTGTTGCTGTACACTTAGTTTGCTTCCATATCTTGGCTATTATAAATAATGCTGCTATGAACATTGAGATGCATGTATCTTTTTGAATTAGTGTTTTTTTTTTTTAAGTCAAACTCTTAAAAGCAGAGAGTAAAATGGTGGTTTCCATGGGTGGGGGGTGGGGAAAAATGTTTAAGGGTACAAACTTGCAACTGGTGGTAAATAAGTCCTGGAGATCTAATGCACAGTATAGTGAATATAGATAACAATACTGTATTGTAATCATTAAACTTGGTAAGAGACTGGAACTTAATTATTCCAACCACTAAAAAGAAATGATAATTATGTAACATGACAGAGGTGCTAATTATTGCTACAGTGGCAATCATATTATAATATATAAATGTATTAAATTAATGTTGTACACCTTAAATGTACACAGTGTTGTATGTCAAATATATTTCAATTAAAAAAGAAAAATTTTCCTAATCTAGGGGATCAGGGAAGGTTTTCCTGTGGAAGTGACTCTTAAATTGAAGCCTGAACTAAATAGGAGTTAGTCAGGCAAAGAGCTTTACAGATAGGGGAAATAGCATGTGCAAACACTACAAAACAGGCAGGAGTTTGGCACCACTGAAGACCTGACAGGTCTTGTTAGAGAGCAGAGAGGAGAGTGGCTGGCAAGGCTGGAAGCTTCGACAAGGCCACTGCACAGCCTTGAAGGCGATGGGAAACAGTCTGGGTCTAATTTTCAGAGCAGCAAGAGGCACCAACAGGTTTTAAGCAAAATGCATCATGATACAAATTTGGTTTTAACACTTCCTTCAACAGTGAGTTCTTGTCCACAGAAGGCTGATCATTCTCACTGTTTTCTATGGTTAAAGCAGCTGAAGGTTTTTCCCATAGACGATTTTTTAATTTTTTCATTTCAGAATAATAATTGTAGCACAAATCCCTGACCACTGTGGACAATATGTCTTTCAGGAGATCTAAAATAAGTTTCTCGTAAAAAATCTTCACTCTTCCCTGGCTTGCTGGCCACATTGAAACCAATGAGAGTGAGGAGAGGTATATTTTTCAATCAATTTTAAAATTTAGAGGAGTACAAACAAAATCATTTTATTAACTGAGTCCTGCTCGTTTGCCCTTGAATGTATTTTTCCTGTATGTCTCTGCCGTTCTTGCCTCACAGCTACTGCCCTCGTTCAGGTCCTTATTACCTACATGTAAAGTGTGGTCCCCTGACTAGGCTCTCTGCCCATCTTCCAACCATTACGTGCTTGAGCTGGAACCCATCACTGTCATCTTTCCCTGCCAGCAGGTCTGCCTTATCCCATCACCATGTCACTCTGCAGCTCAAAAAACCCTAACAGTTCTCCCACTGCCTACAGCAGAGGTTCTAAATTGTGGCCCCTGATGCTGCTCAAATTTATGTCTTTGCTTTCATATGCGTAAAACATCTCTGGAAGGATACATAAGGAACTGATAACATTGCTTTTAGGGAAGTGAATGAGTGGCTAGAGACGTGGTGGGAAGGCGATTTCCCTTTATAAAATCCTTTATAATTTGTGAGTTTGGAAACCTGTGATTTTTAGTAATTTTTTAAAATTACAAAGTATGGTTCATGAATATATTAGTTTGCTAGGATTGCTATAACAAAATACCACAGATTGAATGGCTCAAAACGATAGAAATTTATTTCTCACAGTTCTGGAGACTAGAAGTCCAAGATCAAGGTGTCAGAAGGTTTGGTTTCTGCTGAGGCCTTTCTCCTTGGCTTGCAAATGGCCATCTTCTCACTCTGTCCTCATACGGCCTTTCCTCTATGTGTGCATTTCCTGGTATCTTGTGTGTGTGTCCAAATTTCCTCTTCTAATATGGGCACTAGTCAGATTGGATTAGGGCCCATTCTAACAGCCTCATTTTATTTCCATCACTTCTTTAAGGATCCTACCTCTAAATAGGGTTACATTCTGAGGTTCTAGGGCTACAACATATGAATTTGGGTGGGGGGGCACAATTCAGCCCAGAACAATGAGCCATGTGCACTAGAAACATCTGTGGGGCTTGTTGAGAATGTTAGGACTCCTGTGCTCCATGTCAGATACACAGATTCAGAATCTACTCATGAGTCTGAGATCACATGGGTTGTTTGACTCCAGAAGCCCTCAGTTTGGCAGGACTTCACATTCTTTTCCTCACCGGAGTGCTTGTGCCTGAGGGGAAGTCATGCTTTCCCCTTTGTTCCTATCAGTCCTTGGAGGGAGGAATCACACTCTTTCGTGCTGCTCCTATTAACCCCTTGGCCCAGGTCTTTGCCCCTGGTATGCACACTACCTCTGCTTTATAGCCCTGGGTGTATCTTCCCGTTCCAACTTTCACAAATCAGAGGCATGTACTACCGTCCACTGCCTTTCCGTTGCTTTAAATAGAACTCACATTTTTGCATATGTGGGAATATCAATAATAGTAGTGAATAGGAAGACTATTCAACATTTATTGAATGCTACTATGTTTCAGGAATTATGTTAAAATGTTATATTATCTCATTTAATCTTTACAATAAAGGTGTCAAATTAATTATAGTCATCTCCATTTTACAGATGAGAAACAAGATCAGAGAGGTCAAGTAAGTTGGTGAAGGTAGTGGCATAGCTAGTAAATGGCAGACTCTGGACTCTAACCCAGGTCTGTGTATCTCTAAAGTTCATATTTTTTTCTACCATGATGGGGATTTTTGCCTCTAGGTTCATGAGAAATATTGGTCTGTAAGTTTCTTTTTTTTTGTACTGTTTTAGTCTGTCTTGGGGGTCAGGGTAATACTGATCAGGCCTCATAAAATGCACAGGGGGTTGTTTGTTCCTCTACTATTTGTCTGATAGAACTGATGTTATTTATTCTTTAAATGTTTAGCACTGACACCATCTGGGCCCAGAGATTTCTTTTTTGGAAGATTTTAAAAATATGACTTCAATGTCTTTAATAGCTATAGGAATATTCAGGTTATTTCATCTTGGATGAATTTTCAGAGTTTGTGTTTTTTTCCCAGGATTTATCCATTATATCTAAGTTGTCAAATTTACATGCATAAAGTTGCTTGTAGTAGTCCCTTACTTTACTTTTCATATATAAGGCATTTCTACTGATAGTCTCTCTCTCTCATTTCTGATATTGGTAATTTGTATCTTATCTTCCTTCCTTTATCAATCTTTTTCAGGTTTATTACTTTTATTGATCTTTTAAAATAATTAACTTAGATTTTCATTTATCTTCTCTATTATTTTCTGTTTTAAATTTCATTAGTTTTTCCTCATATCTTTATTTCCTTCCTTCTGCTTGCTTTGGGTTTATTTCATTCTTCTTTTTCTAGTTCCTGGAGGTGGGAGCTCATATTATTGATTTGAGACTTTTCCTCTTTTCTAATATAAGCATTCAGTACTATAAACTTCCCTCTCAGGATTGCTTTAGCAGCTTCCCACAATTTTGATGTTTTAGTTTCATTTTCATTCAGTCTTATTATTTAATAACCCTAGTTAAAATTTCCGTCTTTTTTCTCCCAGTATATAATTTTGAAAAAATCTATTGCTATTTATTCATATTTACTCATCTTTTCTTCTGCAGTATCTTATTTGCTTTTAATCCATCAAGTGTACTTTTCATTTCAGATGCTGTAATTTTTCATCTCTGGAAGCCCCTTTTGAGGCTTTTTTTGTATCTTCCATTATTCCTCTTCTCATTGTGCTCATGTTTTGCCCTACGTTCTTGAATATATGGAGCATATTTATAATAACTGTTTTAATGTCCTTGTCTGCTGTTTCCATCATCTTGGTCATATCTTGATCTGTTTCTGTTGACTTTTCTCCTGATTAGGGGACACATTTTCCTGTTTTTTGTATGCCTAGTAACTTTATATTGAATGCCAGACATTGGTAAGATTTTTGTTGCCGGTTGCTGGATTTTATGGTATTCCTTTAGATCATGTTGGATTTATTTTTCTGACATGTAGTTAAGTTACTCAGAATTAGTTTGATCCTTTCAAGTCTTGCTTTTAAACTTTGTCAGGACAGGTCCAGAACAGCCTTTAGACTAGGATTAATTTTGTCCCCCTACTAAAGCACCATCCTTCTGAGGATTCCACTGGATGATCTGTGTATTAGGAGATCTTTCTACTCTGGCTGGTTAAGGCATGAAGTATCTCTAGCCTTATATGAACTCCAGGAATTATTCAAGTTACTCTTCTCTGTGTGTTTCTTTTCCTGGCCCCGGGTATTTCCCTCACATCTGTGCAGATCAGTACTCAGCCAAAGACTTAAAGGGACCCTTCTGCATATTTCTAGATACTCAAGATATCTTTCTCTGTGTAGCTCCTTCCTCTCTGGCATTCTGTCCTATAAATTATAGCTGCCTTGGCCCCCCTGAACACCAACTCTGACCCCACAACTCAGTGAGACTGCTGGGCTCTGTTTGGGTTCCTTCTCCTTGCACTGTATCCTGGAAACTGCCTCAGTGCAGTAACTGGGTGTAGGGCTGTTTCTTTCCACACACTTGGGGCTTATAATCCCTCACTGCTTGTTGCCCAATGCCCGAAAATCATTCTTTCATATATTTATGCAATTTTATTGTTTTTGAAGCATTCAGTCCCTGTTATTCCATCTTGGCTGGAAGTAAAATTCAATTCACTGAATTTTAACTTTTGCTTTGTTTTTCTTATCTTGCTATGCTTAGCTTTTAGGAGAATGATGCGGACAACAAAAAGCAAAGCTATACCAGGAATTTATTTTAAAATTTAATTTGTAGAGCATGTCCCAGGCTCAGTCCACACTCAGCTGATCTGAGAACTAAATGCCCTAGATGTCGAATTTTTCATAATTGATAACAATGGCCCTTAGGCCCTTGGCCAGTAGGCAAGTACTGTGTCTCATCCAGAGTCTGATCACTAAGAAAAGATGAGCTCAAACTTTATAAAATGAATGTCTAAGGGGGGTATGTTTGATTGTAGGGAATAATTCAGAGGGATTTCTGCTTAACATTTAGTTGCTAGAATATTCTGTTACCCAAATGAATTGCTCCGAACTTTCCAATTTGTACAGATTTTTCCTGTACTTGACATTTATTACCTAGTTTATTATCTGCACATACGGTTGCTTCTTACCCTCTGAAGTTCTTCCTCACCATCAGTGCCCTTCCCCACAGACATCATCTTTTTCCTGGCTCCAACATGTCAGAAGCTGAGCTTATGTATCCCAAACTCCTGTTAGGCATGAATCTTGATATAACCCTAGCTGTACTTTCTGCTGCCGTCAGCCACGATCCCTCTACAGGCTGGTTTTCTCACTGACTTTTGAATGTTTTACTCATTTGGAATTTTGTCTATGCCCATGCTCTTGCCACTTTCTGCAGTGCCCTTTGCCACTACAACTCTTGGCCATCCTTCAAGGGTCAACACAAGTTGCGTGCAGCCATCTTTGGTCTCTACTCCACCAAGTGCACCCTTTCAAACTGTATCATTCACTTAGGGACTTAATACTTTACCAGGGTTCCTGACACTATTGCTCATGCATGCATCTTGTCTCCACAGTTACAATGTAACTCCTGGAGAGTAAAAACTCTTTAGAAGTGTTCTTATTTTTCTTTGCACTCCAATTCCATTGCCCCCAGTGTCTAATATTTTGTTATGCTTATGGTAAATTAAGCCCCTAAATAATACTTTTTTTTGAATGAGCAAATGAATGGAGAAATAAAAAATCACTCTGAAAACTTTAAAATGAATAAAAACAAAAGCTAACATTATTTAACACTAACTCTGTGCCAGGTTTTCACAAAGGACCATACATAGACTATCTTATTCAATCCCTCTTTTTTAGAGGGATCAGCATTTCTTTTTTAATTGAGGTATAATTGACATACAACATTATATTAGTTTCAGGTGTACAACATAATGATTTGATATTTGTATACATTTTGAAATGACACAATAGTTAACATCCACAATAAATCAAGTTAACATCCGTCACCATACATAGTTACAGAATTTTTTTCTTGTGATGAGAACTTTTAATATTCATTCTCTTAGCAACTTTCAACTATGCAGTATAGTATTATTAGCTATAGTTACCATACTCTACATTATATCCCCATGACTTACTTATTTTATAATTGGAAGATTGTACTTTTTGACTCCCTTCACCCACTTTACCCACCCCCCACCCCCACCTCTGGTAACCACCAGTCTGTTCTCTGTATCTATGAGCTTGGTTTTTAATCTATGTATCTATCTATGTATCTATGTATCTATGTATCTATGTATCTATCTATCTATCTATCTATGTATCTATCGATCTATCTAACCTATCTATTGGATTCTTAAAGAAATCAGCATTTGTTTCTTTTTTAAATGTTACAATAAAGTCAAATGGGATAGAATGGTTTTAACAATTAAATATCTCTATCTCTATAGCTCTGTATCTACATTGATATCTTTCTATCTATATCTATAGCATCTATTTCTATATATATCCAGGGTTTGCCATTATATGTTGTTTACAAGGAGTGAAAAAGGTAACAAGAAGTTGTTTTACACTGTTTCTTGCCTCATCCAGAAAGCCTAACTATTTTCCTACCATATCTAAAAGGGACACACAGTTGATTCACAGTCTGTATGTATAAACTTAGTCAGGGCCAGTACTCCAACTCAGAGACCCTGGGACTAGCACAAGAGACTGAAACTCAACATGGGTGCCAGGAGTAGAATTCTCAGGGCCTTAGTGGGCAGGGTGAACAAAACTTACCTGGATTAGAAGTAGGGAGGAGAATCAGAAATTGACCTATGCAGATGTAGAGCCAGGGAAGGAGGTGGGGACATGGACAGGAGCATTTTACATCACTAAACTCACTTGGGAACCTGGGAGAAATCATTTTCAACTGTCCTTGAGGAAGGAAGGCCAGATAGGAGATGCCTCAGGAAGGAGAAGGGGGAAGACATGGCCGGGAGGGGTCAGCAGTCCATTCCTTTTTCAGCACTAGGAGAAAGCGAGAGCACCAGGTCTAGCCAGTGACCTACAATCACAGGACAAATTTTTTCAGCTCAGAAATCACCTTGTGCCCCCACCCAGCTCCTCCTTCTGCTCCCTGGGTCTTGGTACATGTGCTGGTCTCTTGCCTGGAGTCCTGTCCCTTCTTTCATTACTGGCAGAGGGAGCCTCTGCCTGGGACTCCTGGCTCTTGGGAGGGAGGTGATGGTGGTGGCCTTTCCTTCCTGGCAAACTACTCAATACTGCCAGCCTGATCTCCTCTTTCTCCTACTCCCCTTGGTGAGTGAGGCAGGAGACACATCTTCAACCTCTTTCTGGTTTCTCTTGAAGGATAGGCCCCTACTTGAAGGGCTCCTTTAAGTGAAATTATTTCTTCTCCTTCTTTTCCTTCTCCTTTTCCTTCTCCTTCTCCTTCTTCTCCTCCTCCTCCTTCTTCCTCTTCTTCTTCTTCTTCTTCTTCTCCTCCTCCTTCTTCTTCTCCTCCTCCTCCTCCTTCTTCTTCTTCCTCCTCCTCTTCCTCCTCTTCCTCTTCCTCTTCCTCCTCTTCCTCTCCTTCTCCTCCCCCTCCCTTCCCCCCTTCTCCTCCTCCTCTTTTCCATCTCTCTTCCCTTCTCCTTCCCCTCCTTCTCCACCTTTCTTCTCCTGAGTCTCTTGAAGGCTCTCTCTTGGACTTAAGACTGGGAGGCACTGACTCGATGGCACTTCCGGTGGGCTGGGATGCCTCCTCTGTCCTGTTCAGAGCGAGGAGACTTCCCTTTGGCTATGGACTTTAATCTTTACTGCTTTTCAGGTGGCCTATCTTCTGTCCTTTGGCCTTGGTGGTGGGGTGGGGGTGGAGAAGTGCTCATATTGCTCTACAGTGCCTAGGAGCTCTGGATGCTCATACTGGGGGGTGCCCCTCAAAGGAGTCCAGTGCTAGTGGAGTGGTGGACCTGCATTACTGAGGGTGTGATGTGTCAGGGGAGAAGCTGCACCAGAAGCTCTCATTTAATTCTTACAACTCTAGGAGATAGATAACTACTGTTATCCTTTATTTAAAGATCATAGAACAGTCTCGGAGGAGTTAAGTAACTTGTCCAAGGTTGCACAGCTAGTAAGTAGGAAGGGATGTCTTAAATTAAAACTTGTGTTTGTCTCCAGAGCCTGTGTTCTGGACCAGGATAGGTTAGGTTAATTTGATTGTAATTCAGTAAACTATTTGAATGCTGGTAGTGGCAACTATGACTTTTCTTGCTGCTGACTGTGGGTATAAGAAGGTTTTTAAGAGGTATTATTTTCCCCTCTGAATTGTGTGTCTTTGTGGACAGGTACTGGACCACTTACTGTTCAGATGTGGTGGTAGATGTAACTAGGGTATCTAGAGGGAGTTGGAATAAGTTCAGTTGGACAAGTTCAAGTCACTGTGTCCTGGTCGACAGAGCCATAGGAATTGCTAAAGGAGGCACAATTAGTAGTGAATGGAGGAGAAACATTGAAGCAGAGTTCTCATTTGCCAAGCTTCTTACCGAAGGGTCTCCTGATGAAACTTGTCTGGACTTCGTTTCTTTTCTGGAATGAACCATGAGCTTAGAATGTGGGCATCTGACTGCCAGTAGAGTCCTGCAGCCCCCTATTGGAAGGTACCAACTAGATCTCTCCTGTGAGTGCAGTGATTGCTAAGCTGTTATTGGAAATGGGCTTTGGCAGAAAACTTGTTTAAAAGGTTATGTCTTGGGAATTTTTACTCCTCCAATGTTATTAAAGCCCAGTTGCTGTTTTCCCAGTTAGGCAAATGTTAGAGGAAATGAAATATAAACAGAAATTAGTTTCTTCTCTCTGACATTTGATTTGCATTAGTTCCAAGTTATGCTGTGTTCCTTTTTTTTTAAATCCACTTTCATGGGTCTCTTTATTTCTTTTTAGTAAATTAATGGTTTAATGTTTTTATTATTAATTGTACAAGAAATACATAAATGTTTTTTCCTGTAAATCATTTAAAAGCTATAGAAATCTAGTTTCTTCTCACATCCCATTTCTGAGCCAACTCTCATTCACAGACATACACACCAAATCACTCTTTGTATAGGTATCTACTGTCTGTAATTTTATGTCTATCCTTCTAGTCATTATATATACATACATATATATCCATGTATGATACAACAATGGGTTCATAATATGTATATAATTTGGAATTTATCTGTCACATATGACTTTTTAAAAATTTTTTTAAACATTTTTATTGAGTTATAAACAAGATTATACTGTATAGCACAGGGAAATATATACAAGATCTTGTGGTAGCTCACAGCGAAAAAAAAATGTGACAATGAATGTATGTATGTTCATGTATAACTGAAAAATTATGCTCTACACTGGAATTTGACACAACATTATAAAATGACTATAACTCAGTATACTGTGTTCCTTTTAAAGCTCTGTTTTATGAAGTTAACATCTATATATTTATCTTTTGAGATTGATAATAAACTTTAAAACGCATGTTTCTAGGAGAGAGCTTTGATGTGACCTGCCTTTTTTTCGGTTTACCCAAATGATGTATTCTTGAATATGTCTGTTGGGGCAGAAAATAGCCATCCCTGTAGTTATTGTCCATGCAGAGCTAGGCAGAGTTGGAAAGGAGGATGCAAAAGCTGCTGTTGGTGGCTCCCCACTTTTTCAGCCATTTTTCTCCACTCTTCCATTCCTGCCTCCAGCCCGCTTGTGCCCACATACGTACCTCCACTGTAGTGGGCCCACTCGCCTCTCCCTCTCTCTTTCAAAAACTTCAATCTTATCCAAATGTCCTCCTTCAGGACCTTTTGCTTCATCCCCTGGCTTCATTGTACCATGCTCTTTCTTTTATTCTGGACTGGAACCAATTCCTCCTTGCTGTTTCTCCTGATCTGACCCCCTACATGACTCTGGTTTCAGCCTCTCTGTACCCTACCCTGGGCCAGAGGTAACAATAAATACTTATTGAATGAACAAATAGGTAAACGAATGCATTTGAGGAATTTTGATACCCAAAGAGCATGTGAGAGCCTTTATTTCATTTATTACTTTGAAATCATTTCAATATGAAAAATTTCAAATATACAGAAAATTGGAGGGAGTAGCATAAAGAACTCTGAGGTACTCATCACCCAGTTTCAATCGTTTCCAACATACAGCCATTTGTCTTTCATTTTCACCCTGCCTGCCTTCTATCATGCCCTTGAACGAATGCAGTTCAGCCAAACAAGTGCATGGTGGCAACATGTGAAAAGCCACTTTAGGTGTCTGCTCTTCATCATCTGGATTCATTTAGAACACCTACTTGCCCCTTCTCTGATTCTTTGTTCTTAACTTTCCTGATTTCTTGTTTGGCCTCCCTATTTTCACTTCTCCCAGGGGTTCTTAATATGGGTGCACAAGTTCCCAGGGTGTCCATGGATGAAAATCAAGGGGTCATGAAATTTGTATGGAGAAAAAAATACAGCTTTGCTTTCACTAACCTCTAACTGATATTTAACATTTTCTTCTATCATGAATGTAAGCATCAAAGCACAGTAGTAGTCACAGTACCTGCAACTTTGAAACCAGTAGGAATCCTTTTATATCCTATCGCAGAAGTTGTAGAAATTTCAAAATACCTTTTATGCTCATCACTGCTTTTGAAATTATGGTAGTTATTGCAGATAGTTATTACACCCCTCACTAGATCTTGTTATTTAATGTGTTAATAAGGAAACACATATATATTACTATGTTATGCATAAAATATTCTATAATTGCATAGCAGCATATTTGGTTTCCTTTGTAATCCACTGCATTTTGTTTCATGCATTTAAAAATATTATTATGAAAAGAAACCCATAGATTGCACCAAACTGTTATAGGGGTCTATGGCTCAAAAAAGGTTAAGAACCTCAGGGCTGAACACTTCGATTGACAGCATATTTGAATTCCCTGTTCTGAATTTGACTTGCTATTTTCCTCCCTGCCACCACCCACGTCCCCTGGCACCATACTGTTTATTGCTTGTTTTTTGCCTAATGCAGAGGAAAGAAGCACCTCTCTTCTAAATCCTACCTGCAGAGCTAACTGCCCAGGGCCTGCTCCTTTTACTCTCTGCCAGAAGAAGAGCTTGAGCAACCTTTGCTGGCAACCCTAGAAAATGGATTCAGCCAATTATCATTTACTAGCAGTAGGAGGGCCTGATGGATGACTTTAATATATTTCAGTTTTCTACTACTGCTCAAGTGATTTTCATAATTCACCTACTTTCACATTATAATCTGTTTTAGCCCCTGACTGATGGGTAAATATTTAATCTCTGACTCTTCTGGGGTTTTGGCAAGCACTCCCCCACTCCCCTGCCCCAGCCCTGGAAATTGTAAAGGAAGAAGCAGGTTGGGTTCCATGCCCCACCACATTTTCTTTTATCAGTGCTTCCCTTCACTTTTCTATACCTTCTCTGCCACCTCTCCCTGCACATTCAAAGATATTTTTATTCCTTCCGGGCCCAGATCTCTGCTAGGTGACAAGAGAAAAATCTAGCAAGCTTCATGATTTGATGGCCCCTGCATTGAATTTACGAGCATGAGCGTAGGAGCACTGCCCAGGTTGAAAGGGGCAGCCTTCCCAGGTGTGGAATGTCTCTACTATGGGAGGTTTTGTCTCTCTCTTTGCCTCAGCTCCACTCAGCTGTCCCCATTTCTTTACCTCTTACCACTCTTAGCCTTTAGGACACTGATTTGACCTGGACAACTAGCATGTGGGCTTGGTTGCTCTGGGGATGGGGCTTCCATAGCAGGTATTAACACACCAGGAACATCTGTTTCATGTTATATCCACTTTCCAATATCCAGTTGTCATGAAATAGACAATTGCTCTCTCCCATTTCTAAAGTCCCTGTGCCACAATGAAACGTCCTCTACCTTCTTTTATTACCTCTGAGGAATGCTGCTATTTCTATAGATCATTTGCAGAGGAGAAAAGATTTACATGCCCTGATTCTTCCCTTCTCAGGCTAACAGCTCCTGTCAGTTTCCCAGGTAACTTCTCTCCTCAAAAGGGAATGTTCTGAAAAGAATCTAATAATTGTGGTTTATAATGTCAAAATACCTTCAACTTTCTGTTCTTTTCAGGCCTTTAAATGCAAAATCAGGCATGAGAATCCTATAAAAATCTGAGGCAGACAGCTCAGGATTAATTTAGACCCACCCTAACTTGCTTCGTGTCTTAGCTTCCCAAAATTTGAAATTCTCTTCAAATTTTGCTTTTATATCTTGGTTCCACATTTCTGCTAACCCCTCAGACTGGGTGATCTATGTTTTAGGTTCTATACCAACTTGCATCTTGGCATCCTCAGGACTCTACATTTGGAATCTGCTCCATGGTTCTGTGTATTGTAACCCTGGGCAACAAATATACTGGCTCCACCCACAGTTCTTGGAACATCCTCTCCCCCTGCCTAACAAAAGTGTTGAGATCATTTACTTTCTGGGGCCTCCAGAGATCTCTTGTATAGAGTCATGGATTATGCATCCTACCTTGCACCTCAGCAAAGCAGCATCTGCTGATAATGGGACGGAAGGTGAACCAGTACACTGAACTTCCACCATCCTTGTGCAAAAGCAAGGCTGGAGTTGCTGGCATGGTTCTCTCAGGCCCACTGTCAAAATTCCCTTGAGCTGCTTCTGCTTCTGTTATGGCTTCTCATTTCAAATAGAAACAATGACAGAGATAAAGCAATTGCTTTTTTTTATTGTGGTAAAATATATGTGATATAAACTTTGCCATAGAAACTGGTTTAACTGTACAATTCAGTGGCATTAATCACATTCACAATGTTGTGCAACCATCACCACTATCTATTTCTGAAATTTTTCATCACTACAAAAAGAAATTCTGTACCCATTAAACAATAACTCCCCATTCTTCTATCCCTCCCACCCCTGGCCCCTGGTAACCTCTGTTCTATTCTTTGTCTCTGTGAATTTGCCTATTCCAGATATTTCATGTAAGTGGAATCAAAATATTTGTTCTCTGTGCCTGGTTTATTTTGCTCAGAATAGTATTTTGTAGGTTCATCCATGTTGTAGCATGTATCAGTATTTAATTCCTTTTTGTGACTGAATAATATTTCATCGTATGGGTAGACATTTTATTTATCCATTCATCTGTTGATGGACACTTGGGTTGTTTCCACCTCTTGGCTATTGTGAATAATGTTGCTATGAACATTGTTGCCCAGATGTCTGTTTTTTGACTATGCAGCTTAAACCTTGGCCCCGTCAAGCCTCTGCAAGTAAGAATCACTTAACCTATGTGCTCTACACCAGTGTGTCAGAGAAAGATGTTAGATATAAACGTAGAGTACCAGACGACTGGTCACCAACTCTAAGAGAAGGATGCTTTCTTGCATTATTATGCAGGAAAACCATGTGCTTAACACATGCCTAATCAAATATAAAAGGATAAAGAGTATATTGTATATTATTGTATAATGATATCATTTATAAAGAGAATAAAAGGATACTGTAATATAGAATTCAGAAGAGTTGAAGAATCATAGGTTGCCCACAAAAAAGCTGTGAGAGCTGAGATCTCTCCATGTTCATCCGATGACCCAGTCTCTGCTGCATCTTAATCTTTGATACTATAAAGTATTTATCCTATAGTATAGGATAAGGGATAGAAAGAGTGAAGACTATCCTGAGAAGGTAAGGTGGCGTGACAGGCCACCGTATGGGATCACTTTGGGCAGGAATGACTTTCCACTCACAACTACCACCATGCTCCTGGGGGCTGATGGTGACAACACAGAAGGCGGAGGCCATCTTGAAGGAGTAATGAATTTCATCTAATGTGAGAGAAAGTGACTTTGGAAGGAAAGCCTTGCCATGTCCCCACTCATGTGGATGGTGATAGTGTCTCCCTCTCAGTTCCTCTACTGCCTAACGCTGTGGCATCTGCTAAAGAAGGCAGAGAACCACTTCTTCCTTCCCTTCTTGTGCAATCCAATGAAATTTCACTGAGTATCTCCTCCCGGCCAGGCCCTGCACTAGACTGAGAATTGAAAGGTGAAAAAGATTTGGTTCTTATCCTTGGGAGCATTCTCACTACAAGCTTGTTTCACTGCTGCCTTGCCTTACTACTTTATGGAAATTTGAGTGCTTTGGTCTGTATTGGTGTCTGGGGTCATTTGAAGGGGCCTGCATGGCAAAGAAACTCTGCAACTTTTTTTAAAATTCTTAATTTTTATTGAAGTATAGTCAATTTATAATGTTAGTTTCAGGTATACAGCAAAGCGATTCAGTTATAAATGTACATATTTTTTTTCAGATTCTTTTCCATTATAGCTCATTACAAGAAATTGAATATAATTTCCTGGGCTATACAGTAGGTCCTTGTTGTTTATCTATTTTATGTATAGTAATGTGTATCTGGTTTTTTTAAAACATTTTTTATTGAGTTATAATCATTTTACAATGTTGTGCCAAATTCCAGTGTAGAGCACAATCTTTCAGTTATACATGAACATACATATATTCATTGTCACATTTTTTTTCGCTGTGAGCTACCACAAGATCTTGTATATATTTCCCTGTGCGATACAGTATAATCTTGTTTTTTGTTTTTTTGGGGTTTTTTGTTGCATTTGTTATTTATTTCTATGTCTTGAGGATTTAGCTCTCTTTCCCACAAAATGCAACAAACACACTTTCCATCTGTCCATTCCTAAACATAGTTATAGTTCTGGTTAGATCAATAATATGCATTTATATTATTATGGCTATGTAGACATGATTCACATCTAAGTCATACAGAATATAAATGTTATTTTTTTTCTTGAACAATCCCTCCCCCCAACCCCCGCAGGAGTTACTAATTATCTCTGTTTAGTTTTCTATGTTTTTTTTTAACATTTTGTATTGAGTTATAGTCATTTTACAATGTTGTGTCAATTTCCAATGTAGAGCACAATTTTTCAGTTATACATGAACATACGATTATTCATTGTCACATTTTTTTCACTGTAAGCTACCACAAGATCTTGTATATATTTCCCTGTGCTATACAGTATAATCTTGTTTATCTATTCTACATACGCCTGTCAGTATCTACAAATTTTGAAATCCCAGTCTGTCCCTTCCCACCCCCCACCCCCTTGGCAACCACAAGTTTGTATTCTATGTCTATGAGTCTGTTTCTATTTTGTATTTATGTTCATTTTGGTTTTTTTTAGATTCCACATATGAGCGATCTCATACGGTATTTTTCTTTCTCTTTCTGGCTTACATCGTTTAGAATGACATTCTCCAGGGACGTCCATGTTGCTGCAAATGGCGTTATGTTGTTGGGTTGTTTTTTTTTTTAACATTTTTTTTATTGATTTGTAATAATTTTACAATGTTGTGTCAGATTTCAGTCTAGAGCCCAATTTTTCAATTATACATGAGCATATATATATTCATCGTCACATTTTTTTCTCTGTGAGCTACCATAAGACCTTGTGTATATTTCCCTCTGCTATACAGTATAATCTTGTTTATCTATTCTACATTTTGAAATCCCAGTCTATCCCTTCCCACCCCCGACCCCCTTGGCAACCACAAGTTTGTATTCTATGTCTATGAGTCTGTTTCTGTTTTGTATTTATGTTTTGTTTGTTTGTTTGTTTGTTTAAATTCCACATATGAGTGATCTCATATGGTATTTTTCTTTCTCTTTCTGGCTTACTTCACTTAGAATGACATTCTCCAGGAGCATCTATGTTGCTGCAAATGGCATTATATTGTTGGTTTTTATGGTTGAATAGTATTCCATTGTATAAATATACCACCTCTTCTTTATCCAGTCATCTATTGATAGACATTTAGGCTGTTTCCATGTCTTGGCTATTGCAAATAGTGCTGCTATGAACATTGGGGTGCAGGTGTCATTTTGAAGTAGGGTTCCTTCTGGATATGTGCCCAGGAGCGGGATTCCTGGGTCACCTGGTAAGTCTATTCCTAGTCTTTTGAGGAATCTCCATACTGTTTTCCACAGTGGCTGCACCAAACTGCATTCCCACCAGCAGTGTAGGAGGGCTCCCTTTTCTCCACAGCCTCTCCAGCATTTGTCCTTTGTGGATTTTTGAATGATGGCCATTCTGACTGGTATCAGGTGATACCTCATTGTAGTTTTGATTTGCATTTCTCTGATAATTAGTGATATTGAGCATTTTTCATGTGCCTATTGATCATTTGTATGTCTTCCTTGGAGAATTGCTTGTTTAGATCTTCTGCCAATTTTTGGATTGGGTTGTTTGTTTTTTTCTTATTAAGTCGTATGAGCTGCTTATATATTCTGGAGATCAAGCCTTTGTCGGTTTCATCTTTTGCAAAAATTTTCTCCCATTTCGTAGGTTGTCTTTTTGTTATAATTATGGTTTCCTTTGCTGTGCAGAAGCTTGTAAGTTTCATTAGGTCCCATTGGTTTATTCTTGCTTTTATTTCTATTGCTTGGGTAAACTGTCCTGGGAGAACATTTATGAGATGTATGTGAGATAATGTTTTGCCTATATTTTCTTCTAGGAGGTTTATTGTATCTTGTCTTATGTTTAAGTCTTTGATCCGTTTTGAGTTTATTTTTGTGTATGGTGTAAGGGAGTGTTCTAGCTTCATTGCTTTACATGCTGCTGTACAGGTTTTCCAACACCATTTGCTGAAGAGGCTATCTTTATTCCATTGTATATTCTTGCCTCCTTTGTCAAAGATTAGTTGACCAAAAGTTTGTGGATTCATTTCTGGGGTCTCTATTCTGTTTCATTGGTCAATAAGTCTGTTTTTGTACCAATACCATGCTGTTTTGATTACTGTAGCTCTATAGTATTGTCTGAAGTCTGGGAGAGTTATTCCTCCAGCCTCTTTCTTTTTCTTCAGTAATGTTTTGGCAATTCTAGGTCTTTTGTCATTCCATATAAATTTGATTATGATTTGTTCTAGTTTTGTGAAATATGTCCTGGGTAATTGGATAGGGATTGCATTAAATTTGTAGATTGCCTTGGGCAGTATGACCATTTTAACAATATTGATTTTTCCAATCCAGGAGCATGGGATGTCTTTCCATTTTTTAAAGTCTTCTTTAATTTCCTTCATCAATGGTTTATAGTTTTCCATGTATAAGTCTTTCCCCTCTTTGGCTAGATTTATTCCTAGATAGTTTATTACTCTGGGTGCTATTTTAAAGGGGATTGTTTCTTTACTTTCTTTTTCTGTTGATTCATCGTTAGTGTAAAGAAATGCAACTGATTTTTGAACGTTAATCTTGTAACCTGCTACCTTGCTGAATTCTTCTATTATTTCTAGTAGTTTTTGTGTAGATCTTTTAGGGTTTTCTATATATAGTATCATGTCATCTGCATATAGTGACAATTTTACCTCTTGTTTTCCAATTTGGATCCCTTTTATTTCTCTCTCTTGCCTGATTGCTGTGGCTAGGACTTCCAAGACTATGTTGAATAGGAGTGGTGATAGTGGGCATCCTTGTCTTGTCCCAGATTTTAGTGGGAAGCTTTTGAGTTTTTCACCCTTGAGTACTATGCTGGCTGTGGGTTTATCATATATAGCTTTTATTATGTTGAGACATGTTCCCTCTATACCCACTTTGGTGAGAATTTTTATCATAAATGGGTGTTGAATTTTATCAAATGCTTTTTCTGCATCTATTGAGGTGATCATGTGGTTTTTGTCGTTTCTCTTGTTGATGTGATGCATTACACTGATTGATTTGCCTATATTGAACTACCCTTGTGTCCCTGGGATGAATCCCACTTGGTCATGATGTATAATCTTTTTTATGGGCTGTTGGATTCTATTTGCTAATATTTTGGTAAGGATTTTTGCATCTATGTTCATTGGTGATATTGGTCTGTAATTCTCTTTTTTGGTAGTGTCTTTGCCTGGTTTTGGTATCAGGGTGATGGTGGCTTCATAGAATGAGTTTGGGAGTATTCCCTCCTTTTCAATCGTCTGGAAGAGTTTGAGAAGGACTGGTATGAGTTCTTCTTTGTATGTTTGGTAGAATTCTGTGGTGAAGCCGTCCAGTCCTGGATTTTTATTTGTAGGGAGGTTTTTTATTGCTATTTCTATTTCCTTTCTAGTGATTAGTTTGTTCAAGTGGTCAGTGTCTTCTTGATTCAGTCTTGGTGGGCTGTATGTTTCCAGAAACTTGTCCATCTCCTCTAAGTTATCCAGTTTGGTTCCATATAGTTTTTCATAATATTCTCATATGATGTTCTTTATTTCTATATTATTTGTTGTAATTTCTCCATTTTCCTTTCTTTTTTTGCTTATTTGTGCTCTCTCTTTTTTCTTCTTTGTGAGTTTGGCCAGAGGTTTGTCAATTTTATTTATTTTTTCAAAAAAACAGTTTTTGGTTTGATTGATTTTTTCTATTTTTTTTAAATCTCTATTTTATTTATTTTCTTCTTTTTTTTAAATCTCTATTTTATTTATTTTCTTTTATTTATTTTTGTTATTCCCTTCCTTCTGCTGCCTTTTGGCGTTTTTTTGCTCTTCTTTTTCTAATTCTTTTAGCTGGTGGATTAGATTGTTTATTTGAGATTGTTCTTCTTTTTTGAGGAAGGCCTGTATTGCTATAAACTTCCCTCTTAACATTGCCTTTGCTGCATCCCATAAATTTTGTGTGGTTGTGTTTTCATTTTCATTTGTCTCAAGGTATTTTTTAATTTCAATATTTATTTCATCATTGACCCATTGGTGTTTTAATAGCATGTTGTTTAATCTCCATGCTTTCCTTTTTTTCTCTTTTGTTTCTTTGTAGTTGATTTCTGGTTTCATGGCATTGTGGTCAGTAAAGATGCTTGAGATAATTTCTATCTTCTTAAAATTATTGAGGCTTCTTTTGTGCCCAAGGACATGATCAGTCCTAGAAAATGATCCATGTGCACTTGAAAAGAATGTATATCCTATTTTTGGGGGGTGTAATGCTCTGAAAATATCCACCAAATCTAATTTTTCTATTGTGTCATTTAATTTCTCTGTTGCCTTATTAATTTTCTGTCTAGAAGATCTGTCTAGATGTTAATGCAGTGTTAAAATCTCCAATGATGATTATATTCCCATCAATTTCCCCCTTTATCTCTGTTAGTAATTACTAGGAATGTGTATCTGTTAATCCCAAACTCCTAATCTATTTCTCCCTTGCCTCTCCCCCTCGGAAACCACAGTTTGTTTTCTATGTCTGTGAGTCTATTTCTGGTTTGTATATAAAATTTGTGTCTTTTTTTTCAGATTCCACATATAAGTGACATTACATGATATTTATCTTTCTCTGTCTGACTTCACTTAATATGATAATCTTTAGGTCCATCCATGTTGCTGCAAATGACATTATTCCATTCCTTTTTTATGGCTGAGTAATATTCCATTGTAGAAATATATCATATCTTCTTTATCCACTCATCTGTTGATGGACATTTAGGTTGTTTCTGTGTCTTGGCTATTGTGAATAGTACTTCTGTGAACATTGTGGGTATATGTCTTTTCAAATTATAGTTTTCTCTGGACATATGCCCAGGAGTGGAATTGCTGGATCATGTGGTAAATCTATTTTTCCCTTTTTAAGGAACCTCCATACTGTCCTCCATAGTGTCTGCACCCATTTACATTCCCACCAACAGTGTAGGAGGGTTCCTTTTTCTCCACACCCTCTCTAGCATTTATTATTTATATACATTTTAATGAGGGCCATTCTGACTGGTGTGAGGTGATACCTCATTGTAGTTTTGATCTGCATTTCTCTAATAATTATCGATATGAAACTCAGGATCTTATACTCAGGTTTCCACAGAGGAAATGGGCTTCGAGGATGCATGTGAGAAAGGTATAGATTTGAATGAGGGAAACAGGGCATGCTCCTGTGAGAAAATCTTCCTTCTGTCAACCACTAGAAGGTTGTATCTTGTTAGATTTTTGGGCTTTGATAATGTATAAAAATAATAATAATAATAATAATAATAATAATAATAATAATAATAATAATAATAAAAAAAAATAGTTAACAGTGAACACTTACTGTTGTCAAGCACTGTACTAAGCATTTTACATGTATGAATTCATTAAATCTTTGCCTCAATCACATGAAGTCGGTGCTGTTATCATCCCCATTTTATGGATGAGGTAACAGAGGCACAGACTGATATTCTGGTTTTGCTGTATATAGGTTTATATAAAGAATGCAGCACCCTTGGGGATAGATGTTTCCTTTCAAGGGGGTGGCAGTCCAGTCAAGCTCCACCTGCATTGGGGCTGCATTTATTGCCCAAGAATCCCTGGCTACCATGTTGATCCTGTTGGCATGGATGATGTCCTGAAGGCTGTTGGAACCCTCTTAGGAAACCATGCCTCTTCTGCCCTCACCAGGGATGGCCTCTGCTAAAAGGGGCCATGAAAATCCTCAGAAACATGTTAGTTAATTCAAAATGTGACCAGAAAGGTGATGTTAATGTCAAATCTTGGGAGAATAACCTAAACTCCACAACTTATTATAACTGACTGAGCATAACTTGAGAGATCTGTGACATGGGGATTTGTGAAATCATGAGTACTAACTCTTTAAACCCTGACTAACCAAGCAAAATATTCCCTAATTGTGCTTTGGAATTTCTTACCTCACTCAGATTTCCCTTGCTAGTGAACTTGTTAAGTGTTAATGTTGAGTGTTTTTCATGTAACCATAACCTATGTAGCTATTGGCTAAATGAGATCCTTGAAAGCTTTTGGGGGATGGGCTGAGTAGCAAATGAAAACATCTCTGGGATAGAATATTCCTTCATTATCTCCTTCCTCCCTCTTCTCTGTCTTCTCTTTTCTTTTGTACAAAAGCTCTCAGTCCAGCGCTCTCACCAGAATATACAGTCTGCCTCGCAAGTGGATAAAAAGAAACTCTCTCTGTTTGGATAACCCCGGTCCACTCTTGCAGTGTGTAAGGTAGTTTTGCAAATTGTGCTAATTATATTTAAAAACACCAGGTAAACTACTTTTAAAGTGGAACAGAGAAAGTACTTCTATTTAATCTCCAGTCCTGGGAATATAGTAACGGTCAGCAAGTATGTATATTTCTCTCATATGCAAAGCTCTTTTGCTAAGTGCTACAGTGTAGGAGATAAAAGAAGAGTAAGACAGTTTCTGCCTTCCACTAGAGGCTTAACCCCCGTCCCCACTGTCCTTCTTCACGTAGTCTCTTGACTCGCCTGTTTTGCTTAAATCTCATCACCAGGGTGGTAGCGTGGGCTGCTATTCCACCAGACCTGCTTTGCTGCCCACAGTCTCCAGACCAACTTTCATCTCACTTCTGCCTCACTTGTGCACCAGTGCCAGATTAATCTTCCTAAAGTAAAATTGTGCTTTGGGGAATTTTAGCCCCGTTAAGAAGAGGATTTTGTGTTAACCCTGAAAGTTTGGGAGCCAGGGAATGTTCAGATTCCTCCTAAAATTCACAAGGTAGTTGATTAGCATGTTAAAGCATCTGAGAAGTCCTGCAATAAAGGAACTTTAACTTTAACTTTCCTTAACTCAGCATTTCCCATTCTTAATTGACACAAAAACTTCTTTCTCATGTAACATCAATTGACATTACATACAACACTTTTTCAGAAATACTGCCCTAAAGCATTATTTTAATTATGCCACTTTCCCAGTTTAGAAATCTCCAGTGGTTCCCCATTTTCCCTTTGAGGAAGGATGTCCACTTTGTCAGCCTTGTTTCAAGGACCTTTGCAACCTGATCCTAATGTAATCAAGCCAAATTTCATTTTTCACTGCTTCCCTATGTAGACTATTTTCCCTAACTATGTTGCTCTGCCCATCATTCTGTGCTCATCAACTATTAAGGGACAAGGCAGGAGGTTGGCCAAAAATGGGTGGGGACCGAGATCTGGGGCTTTAGGTAGTGGTCATTTGTGAGTAGGTTATGCTGGAAGCCCCAGTAGCAGGAACCTGGGAATGGGGCAACCCAAGCAGGATAAAGTGGAGGTAGAGTTCAGGATGAGCAGGTGTGGGAATACCAGTGGCTGAAAATGGCATACAACTTGAGATAATAACTGTGAGCACTCAGTGCGAGGCCTCACAGCCAGAGAAATGAACATCAGGGCAGGGCCGATTCCGAAAGTAGGTAAGTGCCAAAAAAAAAAAAGAAACGAGTCAGTGGTGAGATCAGGTCAGCTATTTTTCATGTGCAGAAATAGGTATGGGGCCTGCCGAGTTGGGAGCAAAAACTAAAACATCTGTAAAAGACAGGATGTGTGTGTTTGTGTGTGTGTGTGCATGTGTGCACACATGCCCACCTTTGTTTAAGACAGTGATTGTGTTTTTTTATTGAAGTATAGTCAGTTACAATGTGTCAGTTTCTGGTGTACAGCATACTGTTTCAGTCATACATATATATACATATATTCCTTTTCATATTCTTTTCCATTATATGTTATTACAAGATATTGAATATAGTTCCCTGTGCTATACAGAAGAAATTTATTTTTTACCCATTTTATATATAGTAGTTAGTATTTGTAAGACAGTGATTGTTGATGTTCTTTGAGAAACTGTTGGAAGTTATGAGACTTCTCTTTAGAAAAATGCATATACACACTGAATTTTACATAGAATTTTAGGGGTTTCATAGACTTTGAAATCCATGGGCCTATGTTTACTGAAATCTTTTTATCTTATGTTTAAGAGGAGAGAGAGAGACAGAGAGAGAGAGAGACAGAGACAGAGACAGAGAGAAAGAGAGAGAGAGAGAAAATTTTCCAAACAACAGAGATGTTACCCAGGCTGGTCTCTTTGGTATATTTTTCTATTTTATTTCTTCAAAGCAGCCCCAATTATAAAGCTAGCAGCATGACATCAACCAAATTGTACTTCTCTTCTGCTTATTGATTTACTCTGGTACCACTTCTGGAATTGATTCAGTGACCTATTCTTTGTTACTCTTTTCTATGTCCCTGGGAAATCTATACTCTGTGACCTTTCAGTCTGTGAAACATAAACTCACACAGAGTTGCTTAGATACCTTCATGTCCATTTAGTATCTTGGAGAGAAGGAGACACATGAAGGAGGACAAGGGTGTGTATAAATCAATATCCCCGGACAGCTTTAAGAGAGGGAGATTTTGGTGTGTGTAAGGACAGGGCAGGGTGTGAATGAAGCTGTTGTGCTGGTTGAGTGATTAGAGTGGCAGGGCTTGCTTCAAGGAACAAGTGTGCTTGGAGTGCTGCTCACACTGAAGTACCAGCCTTGACTTTCTTTCTTTTTTTTATTGAACTATAGCTGATTTACAGTGTTGTGTTAGTTTGTGGTGTACAAGATAGTGATTCAATTATACATATATATATTCTTTTTCATTATAGGTTATTACAAGATAGTGAATATAGTTCCCTGTGCTATACAGTAGGATCTTGTTGTTTATCTATTTTGTATATAGCAATGTGTATATGTTAATCCCAAACTCCTAATTTATCCCTCTTCCCTTTCCTTTTGATAGCCATGGTTTGTTTTCTATGTCTGTGAATCTCCTTCTGTTTTATAAGTAAGTTCATTTGTATCATTTTTTTAGATTCCACATATAAGTGATATCATATGATATTTGTTGTTCTTTGTCTGGCTTCACTTAGCATGATCATCTCTAGGTCCGTCCACGTTGCTGCAATGCCATTATTTCATTCTTTTTTATGGCTGAGTTGTATTCCATTGTGTATATATACTACATCTTCTTTATCCAATCATCTGTTAATGGACATTTGGGTTGCTTCCATGTCTTGGCTATTGTAAATACTGCTGCTGTGAACATTGGGGTGCATGTATCTTTTTGAATTAGAGTTTTCTCCAGATATATGCCCAGGAATGGGATTGTTGGATCATATGGTAATTCTATTTAATTTTTTAGAGCCTTGATTTCCTATCATGATTCTCCTAAAGCAATGATTGTCAACCCTGGCTATATACTAGAATCACTTGAAAAACTTTAAAAATATGCCCATTTACAGGCCCCAAACCCAGGGATTCAGATTTAATTTTCTGAGGTGTTGACAGAGTATAATTATATTTTATAAACTGCAAAACATTTAATTTAAAAATGCTACTCTATGATATATTAAAAATAGCTCTTATAAACACATAAAATGTGTTCTTTAACTACCAGATTTCCTTTGCTTAAAATATTTTATCTGTCTATCTATCATCATCATCATCATCATCTATCTAAGGAAATTGTAAGTCTCCCCTATGGAAAAGTCCATATTCTATCACAAATGTCTATGGTCAGATTCCTCAGACTCCGCTATTTGTTGTAGGTGTATTTTAGATTTTTCATTATGATACAGAAGTAGACAGAACAGTATAAAGAACCCTCATGTTCCCATCATTCATTTTGAGTAATAACCCAGGTCAATCTTGTGACATCTATATCCCCATGACTCCCCCTGTACTTGTGTCTTAGTCCATTTAGGCTGCTGTAACGTAAATACCATAGACTGAGTGGTTTAAACAAGAATCATTTGTTCCTCGAAGTTCTGGAGTCTGGGGAGGCCAAGATCAAGGCGCTGATAGATTCTGTGTCTGGTGAGAGCCCTCTTCCCTGTTCATAGAAGGCCATCTTCTCACTGTGGCTTCATATGGCAGAAGGGCCAAGGGAATGCTCTGAGGTCTCTTAAAGGGCAATAATCCCATTTGTGAGGGCCCCTTCCTCATGACCTAACTGTCTTCCAGATTCCCCATGTCCAAACACCAACACACTGGGAATTAAGTTTCAACATATGAACTATGAATTTTGAGAAGACACATTCAATCTGCAGCAACTTGTCAGTTCTATTCTTTATAAAAGTACATTTATTGAGGGATAATTTACCTTCTTTTAGTGTGCAGGTCTATGAATTTTGAAAAACTCATACAGTTGTATAAGCATCACTATGATCAAGGTATAGAACATTTGCATCACCCTAAAATGTTCCCTTATGATACTTTGTGAACAGGGAATAGGGAACACAAAATGTTCCCTTGTGACACATGGTATGGGTTTACCATAGTTTGTCCATTCACCCATTGAAGAACTTGGGATTGCTGCCAAATTTGACTATTATGAATACAGCTAATATGAACATTTGTGTATAGGTTTCTGTGGAAACATAAATTTTAATTTCTTTTGGGTAAACACCTAGGAGTAGGATTTCTGGGTCATATGGAAGGTGCTTGGTTAACTTTACAAGAAATTGTTGTCCTTACAAGCACTTGATATTGTTTGAGTTTATTACTATTTTTAATCTGGCCATCCTAATAGGTGTGTTGTTTTAATTTGTATTTCCTTAATAACTAATTATGTTGAGCATCTTTTCTTGTGCTTATCTGCCATCTGTACTGGGTTAAATAGTGTCCTCTGACCAAATTCATGTTTACCTGGAACCTATGAACGTGACCTTACTTGGAAAGAGGGTCTTTGCAGATGTAATCGAGTTAGGATGAGGTCATACTGGATTAGGGTGCGCCCTAACCTAATGACTGGTGTCCTTATGAGAAGAGAGAAATTTAGACACCAACATACACAGAGGGAAGACAACCATATAAAAATAGAGGCAGAGACTGGAGTTATGCTGCCACAAACCAAAGTATGCCAAGAATTTCTGGCAACCACCAGAAGCTAGTAAGAGCCAAGAAATGACCCTCCCCTAGAGCCTTCAGAGAGAGTACAGACCTGCAGACACCTTGATTTCAGACTCAGCCTCAAAAACTGAGAGAATAAATTTCTGTTATCTAAGCCACCAAATTTGTGGGACTTTGTTGCAGCAGCTCTGGAAAAGTAATACACCATCTGTGTATCCTCTTCTGTGAAATATCTGTCCATGCCTTTTGTCCATTTTTTCATTGGATTGTTTGTTTTCTTACTGTTGAGTTTTGAGATATAGATAGGTAGACAGGTAGATGATAGATAGGTAGGTAGGTAGGTAAATAGATAGAAAGATATAGACAGCATACAAATCCTTTAACAGATATGTGGTTTGTAAATGTTTTCTCCCCGTCTATGGATTGTGTTTGTGTTTTCATTTTCTTAACAGTGTCTTTCCAACAGCAGAATTTTAAAATTTTGATGTTCTTATTAATCAATTTTTTATTTTATGAAGCATGCTTTTGATGTCATGTCTAAGAATTCTTTACTGAACTCCAGATCAAAAAGATTTTCTTCTATGTTTCCTATGATCCATTTTGAGTTACTTGGTATAGTATATGAGGTTTAAGTCAATGTATTTTTTTGCATATGGATGTTTAATTGATCCAGAATCATTTGTTGAGAAGACTGTACTCTCTCCATTGGATTGCCTCTGCGACTTTGTCAAAAATAAATTGACCACATATGTAGGGGTCTTCTTCTAGCCTCTATTCTGTCCCATTCATCTGTATGCTTATCCTGACACTTCTCTTGATTACTGTTGCTTTATAGAAAGTCTTGAGAGCATGTAGCATGAGTCCTATGACTTTGTTCCTTTTCAAAATTGTTTTGGCTTTCCTATTTCTTGTGCTTTTTCATATACGTTTTTGAATTAGCTTGTTGATCTCTACAAAATATCCTGCTGGGATTTTGATTGGAATTATGTTAAAAGTATAGATCAATTTGGAAAGAATTGATATATTAACAAATTATGTTTTTCAACCCATTAACATGATATATCTCTCCATATATTTAGTCTCTCTTTAATTTAGCACCACTAATACAATGTTGGATAGGAATGGTGAGAGCAGATCCATTCTGTATTATTTTGAGTCAAATAAAAGATATTGTATGATTTCATCTGTAAGTATGACTCTCTACATAAATCTCTAAACAAAAAAAAGATAAAAACCCCACAAAATATTTGTAATACATTTAAATTAATGTCTTTAATTATGATGAAATATTCATTAATGTATAAATTTTCAGTTGTCTCATAAATGTGATGTTTTTTCTGTTTCCTTATTTGAATCAGGATGCAAATATGAGCCATACACTAAAATTGGTTGACATGTCCTCTTACATTTCTTTTAATTTTTAGATTCCTCTCATATTTTTTTTATTCTTTGCAATTGATTTATTGAAGAAACTGGGTTGTTTATCCAGTAGAGTTTTCCACAGCCTGGATTTTGCTGAAAGCTATTCCATGGTGATGTTTAACATTTTCCTCTGCCATCTGTATTTCTTATAAATTTGTAGTTAGATCTAGATGCTTACTCAGATTCAAGTTCAATTTAAAAAAAACTCTCAATTATTAAATACATGGATCAAATCATAAGCAGTATTATTGTGAAAGGGCACACCACATATTTAATCAGTTTTATTATTGTAATTGCTACCCAACAACTCATTTATATACAGAAACATGCATCATGAAGAGCAAGAACTTAAGTGACAAAAAACAAGTTACAGAACAATGCCTTGACTCCAGTAGAATCTTGTTATGTAAATAATAAATAAAAGCAAATTTAAAAAATAAATGTAAAAATAAAAATACATTTTGAATAAATACATTTAGAAATGGGAAAAAAAAATGAGGAACAAGAACTATCACCCACCCATTCTGTAAATTAATAGTTTGTCACTCTTAAGGAATAGTGCTCATTTCACTAAATCTGAGTAGTCACTTCCCACACTCATTTTGAGTGAATGAAGGGATGATATAAGCTCAAAATTTTTACATTTCTTTGTCAAAAATTCAACTTAAAAACAAAATATCTTGCATAATTTACTACTAAACACCATAAAAACTGCCTTGTCTTAAGCTCTTTCTCACTCTATCGAGCAGGCTAACAGGGCATCTTAGGACATGATAGAGACTGTCTTATCACAGATGACTCACAGGTTAAAAATCTTCCACTACAACCAGCATGTATGCTTCACTGGCTTCCTGAAATACCCTACAGCTGTACTTGGGAAACTCAAATCTGTTTTGAAGTCCTGGACAATTTCTCCTACTAACTTCTGGAAAGAAAGCTTTTGGATCAGAAGCTGTTGGCAGCCTTAGCGGCCAGTTAATTTTATGGGGGCCTTCCAAGCAGTGGGCTTGCAAGCAGAGTGCTTTGTGTCACCCATTTCCTTTAACCCACTGTCAAAGTCTTAACTTGCTTCTGTGTCTGTCTCTGCTGTTCTACCACTAATGTGCTCTAGCAACCATGCAAAGAAAAAGAAAGCTTTTTTCAACCAGAGTCAGTGTCTTTAAAGAAAGTTATATATATGTGTATATGCCCTGTATGTATACACACAGATAATTTACATAACTTTTTAAAAACTAATAAGGATTTATTTAGTATATAACCACAATGATATTATCACTTCTAACAAAATTAACAGAATTCATTAATAAGACCTAATACTCAGTTCATGTTTGAATTTCCCTGTTTATCTTAAAAAATGGTTAGTTTGAATCAGCCCAAAAAAGGGCTACACATTACATTTTGTGGCTACATTTCTTAAGTCTTTTTTATTCTGTAACAATTTCCCCTCCTCATTTTCATTCCATGTGTTATGGGCTGTATGTTTGTGTCCCTACCCTCTCCAAAGTCATATGTTGAAATCCTAATCTCCAATATGATGGTATTAAGAGGTGAGACCTTTGGGAGATGATCGGGTCATAAGGGTGGAGCCCTCATGAATGGGATGAGTGCTCTTATAAAAGAGACCCCACAGAGCTCTCTCACCTCTCCCACCATGTGAGGACGCAGCAAGAAGACAGCTATCTGCAACCACGGAGCAGCCTCTCACCAAGAACCCAACCGTGCTGACACCCTGATCTTGGATGTCCAGCCCCTAGACATGTGAGAAACAAATTTCTGTTGTATATAAGCCATCCAGTTAAATATTCTGTTATAGCAGCCTGAACCAGCTAGAACATCATGCTATTAGAGAAATTAGGTCATTTGTTCTTTAAAATGCTCCATTTCCTGCATTTGGCTGATTACCTCTTTCTGGTAACATTTAACTTACTCCTCTATCTCTTTTATTTCCTATACACCCATATTTAGATCTAGACCAAAGGATTGATTTGCTTCATGTTCATTTCTTTTGACAAAAGTACTTTGTAGGTGGTTCTGTGTACATTTAATGGTGTCAGAAGGCACATCATGTCTGTCTCAGTTTTAGAGGTTAAATTGATTTCATCATGAGATGTATTTGGCCTGTTCCTTGTTAAACTTTCACCTAATAGGTTTAGAATTCATTATGATCTTTGCCTAAATCCATTATTTCATTAGGAGTTGTGAAATGGTGGTTTTTATCATCCTATCATTCCTTCTGCATTGATTAGTGAAATTCTCCATAATGAAAAACTTTCCTTCTCAGCTATTTTGGTGACCCCTGAAATACTGTTTGACCAGGAAATGCAGAATCAATGCTTAATTCTCTACTTTTATTAATGTTTAGCATAAAGAATTGTTGTTCTAGAAACTTCTGATGATAATCAATGAGGTTTTTTCCTTATCATAATGAACTTGTGGGATTTTATATATTTGATGTGTTTGAATCAACCACAGTCATTTTTTAAATGTACAATTAATTTGACAATCTTTGATCAGTAGAAGCCCCTTCACGTTGGCTCCTGAGTCTTTTTGACGTGTCCTCAGTGGTCTTTGACAGTGTCCTTGCTTTCTGGAATAATAAGATGCCCCAGGCTCATCTCGAACATTTCCTACGTTAGATCTGGAATCAGCCATTTCTCCAGGGAGCCATGGATTCTTTTAATGAGAAGTGCAATGGGCATAAGTAATTTTATTTTTGTTTCTTATCTACACTTTATTTTTAGAGCATTTTTGGGTTTACAGAAAAATTGAGCCGGAAGTATAGAGAGTTCCCGTATATCCCTTTTCCCCTTCTTCCCCTATTATTACCATCTTGAATTACTCTGGTGTATTTGTTTCAATTTATGAATCAATATTGATACATAATATTAACTGAAGTTCATAGTTTAAATTAGAGCTCACTCTTGGTGTTGTATAGTTTATGGGTTTTGGCCAATGCATTATTTCATATGTCCACCATTATAGTATCACATAGAATGCTTTCACTGCCCTAAAAATGCCCTGTGCCCCATCTATTCATCCCTTTCCCCCTCTCCTTGAACTCCTGGCAAGCATTGATCTTTCCATTGCCTCCATAGTTTGGTTCATAAACTTTTTTAAAGTTCCATCAGTTGAAGGAAGCTGCTAAAAGACCAAAAGTGAGGATGAAATGTTACCCAGAGGAGATAACTAAGGGGCCCAACTCCCTGTGGAGGTAAAAGGAGATGGAATCTAGAAGGGATTAGCCTCTGATAGAAGCAGCTGAAGTCACCAAGAATGTTGACAAGAATTAAGAGAGAGAGGACAACTGAGCCTGGAGGGAAATACTGCCCCAAGCAGAATTTTACTACCACCTCCAGATTTCAAGTGGGGTACAGATCCCAGACCCTCTCAGAACCTGTCTCCTGCATCTTTGTGTACCCAGTCTCAGGGCGTGTAGCCCTTCTCTCTTCCACCCTCAGTGTGTTCTCCTTTCCTCCTACTGTTAGAGCCCCCTGCTCTCAGCCAACCTAGCTCTAGTACTTATCTCTAGGATATCTGTGAAGCCTAAATGAGATACTACGTATAACATGCCTTACACACAGAAAGCACTCAATAATCAGAAGCTGTCATTACTGAATTAAGACCCCAAACCTTTCAGATCATGACGTCCTTCACCCTTTTATCTGTTCCCAGGTTTAATTAGCACTGGGGCTTGTAAGATTTTAATTAAGATCAACATTAGTGATGAGGACTCACCCAACTCTCCTACTTGTATCTATCTCTGTACAGTAGCCCATATTTGAGGACACCTGCTTAGGGCCCACGACAAATGACCACTGCCTTCCTCCTACTCTTCAGGTTTTGCAAAGGACCTTTAGAATCCCAAATGCCCTGTCCATAGCTCAACTGAAGGCACAAGTGAATTTGCTCTTTTTTTCCTATCTCTGAGAGAGAATATACTTGCTTTGAGGAGACCCAGGCCAATGGTGCAATTTCTGTTCCTTGGGGAAACAATGTCTGAACTTCCAGTCTTAAGAGTTTACCCAAAAGAGGAGACATGGAGCTATGAGACAGTGAGTCCAGACAGGGTGGGCTGTGTGGCTGCTATGATCACAGGTCACAGGCATCATGAACAGAAGTAGGTCAAGATTAAAAGTACTGCTCTTCAGACCTCAAGGTCTGGACCTTCTAGATCTTTAGCGGGTTCCAAAACATGAAATAAAAAAAAATAGCAGTTTTACCTGGGAACCCTACCTGGGTGCGTTAGATTTTCAGAGGCAAGGTATAGGTCATCCAAGTCCCCACAGACAGTGATGAGATGCTCCCAGAGGAGTACTTTGTGCAGAGAATGTCTTTGGGGCTGTTGATGGAGGGGTGGGGCTTGTACCTACAGGGTCAATATTTGCCAACTACTTAATAGGCTGATGCCATCAAACAGAGAGTGGTAGCTTCCTCCCTCAGCTCCTGTGATAACTATGATTAAGAATGACACAGTTGCTGTGAACTCTTCCAGGAGATACCTCTAGGGCAAGTGGCTCATGGACTGATGTCTAGGTCTGGGCAGTGAGAGCTGGGCAGGCTGGGCACAAGAACCATCTTGAAAGGAAGCATCTGAAGCATGTTGAACTCCAGGTCAGGCTGGGATGGGAGATGCCCAAATGGTTAGAGATGGAGATCCAAAGTTAACCCTGGGATACTAGTCTGCAAACCTAGGTTAGGACTCCATTACATGCTTCAGAGTGATGGGCTTCTATCTTAGGTCTTTATAGCTCTTTAGACTAGAGACTTTGTGTTGCCCTAGACTAGAGAGGGTTTAGAACTGAAGGCCAAGGGACCAGGCTACCAGGATTTAGAAATCTGCAGAGGAGGAAGCTAGATAGGCTTGAACCTAATCTCTTTGGGCATGCTTCCAAGAAGTATTTATGTGGCCCTACTTATAGCTAGTCCCTGATACCTAGTCTCACCTCTCCCTCCCTTTTCTGGACAACTAGTTATTTTCAATTAACAATGGCTTAATTGCTTGGAAATGTTTACTTGACTGAGCCAAGATTTAAACTTGCTACCAGAAAAGTATCCTGGAGGGTCAGAAGCCTGCAATGGGTAGTTGGTTGCAAAATGGGAATTAGATGAAGAGGGGATCCATCTCTATTAATCTCCACTTAATCAGTGATTAGACTTGTGAAGAGAGGTAAGAACTTAATTGTTTGGTGTCATCAGGAAGTCAATTATTTAAATCTTTCTTCAATAGTTAGCTGTTAATTAACTGGGAATAAAAAGGAGAATAATTGGTGATGGATTTGCTGGGACTAGCTTGTGCCTTGTAGAGTCAATATTCTTGGCTATTAATGAGATCTTGGATAAAAGGCACAAAGGGATGCAACCAGCTAGAGGTGATGCTTGGCCAAGGGCAATATGATGGACTAGATGGTCTCGGAGTGTCCTGCACCTTCTCCCAAATTTTTGGCAATCTTTTCCCCGAGGCTCTACCCAGTGATCCCAACCCTGGGGCTACCCCACTATAGACAGAACTCCAAGGTTACACATGTGATGATTGAGTATGGGGTTTGGAGTCAGATCTGATCTAGACTCCCAGAATGGTCACTTACCACCTGTGTGACCTTGATTAAGTTACTTAACCACTTTAGTTTCCTCAGCTGCAAAATGGCAGTAATAATAATACTGAAGACATGATTGTTCAGAGAATTATATAAATTAATGCACATAAAACACTTAGCATAATGCCTGACAAAAAAGGTACTGGGCTATGAGTATTTGTTTCCGTTCATGCTTTCCCAGATCACAAATCTTCTGGGGTGGAAAATCCCACATATTCTGATATTTTACACATACTTCTTCCTATAAGGCTGCTACCAATAATGGTTTGATTAACCTTTGGGCCTTGCTCAGGGCTGTGGCCTGGCAGCTCCTCTGTCTTTGACAAGACTTTCTCTGCCTTTTCCAATCTGGTGTCATGGTTTTGAGTGTGGGCTCTGGATCGTGGACAGATCTGAGCTGGAATCCGCAGTTCAACTACTTCCTGGCCATATAACTTTGGGGAAATCATTTAACTCTTCTATGCCACAATTTCCTATCTGTAAAATAGCGATGATAATACTGTTACCTTGTGGGATTGCTGGGAGGATTCAATGAGCTGGTGCATGTAAAGCACTCAGAACAATGTCTGGCACATGATAAGTGCTCAAAAAGTAGTAGCTATGTTATTATCGCTATTATTCTCTCCATCCTGGCTCCTATTCTCTTAGGGACCCAAGGGGTAGTATCAAGAGTTCATCTGACAAAATCATATAAGTGGACACTTAATGGGTTAAGTGTCCCCTACACCACCATGAAATCAAAGGCACCAGCACCTAGTGGCAAGTTGTGGGTTCTAAGCTGTGCCATTTAAAAACATGGCCCCCCAATTTTTTTTAACACTCCTCCCATTGAGAGGTGATGTCTAGTCCCCTCCCCTTGAATCTGGGTTCTGTGAATACTTGACCAATAGAATATGGAAGAAGTGGTACTGGGGCAGTTTCTGGGTCTATACTTCAAGAAACTGGCAGCTTTCACTTCCTGTCTCTGGGAATGTTCACTCTTGGAACTCAGCCACATGCTGTGGCAAAGGCCAACTGACCCGTGGAAAGGCCCTCGTGGAGAGGAAATGAGGCTCCTGGCCCTCACCTCTGGCTGAGCTCTCAGTGACAGCTAGCACTAAATTGCCAGTCACTGTGAGGGAGCCATCTGGGGTGTAGGTCCTCTAGCTCCCCATTGAGCCACCCCAGCTGATGTCACATGAAGCAAAGATCAGCCCTCTTTGTTAGACCTTGTGCATTGTTGTGACCAGCATAAATGTTGTTCTTTTAAACCACTAAGTTTGAGGTGATTTGTTGCACAGCAATAGATAATCAGAACATAGATTATGGGCAGCTGGCTAATAAGTGGGTGAGATCTTTTTGGACAGGCCAATGTATTGCTGACTATATCATGCAAGTGGTAACTGGTCCTGTCCATGTGTAGGACTGGCCTTTGACCAAATTATGAAGTGGAATTGTCAGGGTATGTTGTTGGTAAGTCTAATGCTTCAGTCTTAAAATATAAACCATAAACACAAAATATTTTTGACCAGTATTACAGTAATATCTATCCCCTCCATGTTAGATCTACTCCTTCCCCATATCCCATATCTCAGAAATGGTATCTTGTACAATCCAGTTACTCAAGTAAGACATCCATGAATCCTTCCTTCCCCTGACCCCTCACATCCAGTTCATTATAAAGTACTGTTGACTCTATCTTCAAAATGTACCCTAAATCTGTCGTCTTTTCTCCACCCCCACTGTCACTACTCTAGTCAAAACTATCCATTTGTCTTACTTGGGCTAACCTGTATTGCATACAAACTTAGGTGCCTTCTCAGATTCTGTTCTGAGATGCTGCCCACTTTCCAAATAGTGCTGCTGCCATTCCATTTTTTGGCATCCCTCCTAAACTTTCAGAGATACAAGGTAATCTAAGTTGAAGCCCTGCACGGGCATGACCCTCACATTCTACACATTTAGCTGTGTGTGCCGAGTTCTCACTCCACTTTCATCCTTGGGTAAAATGCCCTACCTTGGGAATGGGATCTGGCTTGGTGAGAAGTGGCCAAGGGACCAGATTATGCAACTGGAAGTGAAGGGGAGTCAGTACCCTGGGGTTTGAAACTTTACTAGTTGAAATGAAGAAGCACAAGGGAGCCAGGCAGATAAATTTCTCCTACTTTCTCCCTTCGTGTACAGCTCTGAAATGTGTGTGTTTTCCTTTCAACCACTGTGAGCAAGCATACCTGGCAAGTGGCCTGCAGTTTTGTGATGCAATGGCCAGTGAGGTAATGCATTGCCTCACCTTGTTTTACATCTTTCCTTGCCTCACTTGCCTTTTTTCCTCATCCTTCTTGCCTTAGGCTGGCACAACTCCCAGATGGTCAGTACTTGAATTCCTGACTCAGGCTCTGTTTTAGAAGACTTTGGCGAAGACATTTGATATTAGAAATGGTTCTAGGAAATAGACTACCGGGATAGGGTTTTGGAGTTGGACTGTTCACCTGCCTAAAAGCAGTAGGGACCCTATTGCTGGTGTTAAGTATATGAACCCCTGCCATGAAGTGGCATTGCAGTCACTTGACCTTTCACCAGTGGTGTGAGGTATTTTATTGGTATGATCTGGAGGTACAGGGCAAGATATGGGGAGGTCAAGTGGCTGTGGCACTTAATCGATATGCGAACAATGTTATTTAAGGATCTCAGAGTAGAATAGTTGCTTTTGACTGCAGTAGGAACGCTGCCTCTGTGGCAGATTTGCAGACGATCCTTATCTCCTGCAGCTGCAGGACAGACTGTACTAAACATCAGGCTGAGGATCTGATAACAAGGGTGACAGATACAAAAAAGACTGAATGTACAACCTTGTCAGGGCTATTTTTTCAAGATTTGATTGGGAAAAAGTGGAACATGGAGATCTGAGATGGTTATTTGGGTGGATGAACCCAAGTATTATGAACCCTCCAATTTCCCTGAGCTTTTCTTGCTGGCAGAAGCAGCCTCTCTTCCGTTGCCAGAGGAGAAGAACTTAACTGTATTTAACTATATTCTAAAGTTTATTTTAATACATTTTCTACAGAAATTACCTTAAAATAGCCACTATTGTTTTTTCTTTTTAATTTCTGCATTTTTTTTCTGGAGTTCAAATAAGAAAAGACCTTTTTGGCCAGCTATTTGTCAGACTTTTCTGTAAATGATGTATAGCTTTTATTTCTGCGTTTTAAGTAGCCCTGCTCTGGCCTCATGCATAGTTGTCATTTTGGGACTTCCTTTTGTACCTCTTCAATGTTCTGCCCACTGCTTCCTGGATTTCTTATGTTCCTCTCAAGAGGTTTCTTAAGAAAAGATGTATTGGAGGTAAATTCCTTGAGAATTTGAATATCTGAAAATGTCTTTGTTCTTTTCTAAAACTTCTTTTTTTTCCTTTTCTAAAACTTCTTTGGCTAGGTATGTATTTCTAAGTTGGAAAAAAAATTCCCCAGTGTTTAACTTCCAGTGTTGCGACTGAGGGATTGAAAGTGATTCTGATTCCCGATCAGTATTCTTAATCTCCGTATGTGTCTGGTTGTGATTTTTTTTCCTGCTCTAGATGCTTAGAATAACTTATCTTTAGCTCTGATTTTTCCAAAATTTAATGATAATAAGCCTTACTGGGGACATTTTCTCATACATTGTGCTGGGGACACAGTAGGCTTTTTTTCCTGGAAACTCATGTCCTTTAGCTCTGGGGAATAATCTTGTATTCTTTAATATTTTCCTTCTCTCCTTTTCATTGTTGTCTCTTTCTAGTGTACCCGTTAGTCAGGTATTGGATATCCTCAACTGGTGTACTGATTTTATGTTTTCTCTTTTTCTCTACGTTCGATGAAACCAGGCTTCATCAGTAACTCCTAACCTCATTGTATATGGTGAAAAGCAGATGTAAGACTGGTAAATGACTGAACAGAGTGGAGGATAAGTGCTCAGAAAAAAAGACCAATGAAAAGCAAGCTGACTGTCCCTTCAGAATCCCAGTCTGAGAAATTGGAGGAAGTTACATGTAACTTTGACAGTGAGTACAGGGTTAAAACCTTGGAGATAATTTAAAAGCCTGTTTATGGAAAAGTTAGGTCTCCAAATTCTTACCCCCATTTAGTGCAGTCAAGACCCCAAATCACACAGGAGACAGAAAGAATAATCTTTAGCAAACTGGAGCTGAGAAGCTCTGAGGTCCAGCACACCAGGCACAGATCAGAGCAGTGATGCATGAAACCAAAAACAGGTAAAATAATTGAAAATCTGCTTCTGGATTGAGATAGTCTCAGTATACTTCTCCTGCCCAACATCAGAATGCAAGCAATCAAGTTTACCCAGTTCCCCCACAAGCAGTTGATTACAGAAACTTTCTCGGGAAATTGAACAGCCCAGTGATGTTAACATTTAGAGGAACCTAGAAAAAATGCCAGAAGAAGTCCACATGTTTGTTCTAACATGCAGCCCACCAGTTGACAAACCTTGCCCACACACAGAGATTCCATTCAGTGTTTAAAAATTCAATTTAAAATTAAATGAGCAGCTGAGGATCACTAGTCATCTGAAAAAGGCATCTAAGATGGAAAGAAAGAGAAAATGAGCAGAAGAGAAGCAAATCAAAAGAACAAGAGAGAGCAAAGAATATAACATTCTTAGAGTGGTAAGATATTACAGCCACTACACTAGAACAGGATGCTATATAACAGGAATGGAGAACAGATCGTTGTCAAACCCAAGTTTGTGTGGCCGATGATGCACAGTGAGGCTAAACAAATCGAAACCATCAGAGTTTGAAGCAGAGAAAGGTTTATTGCAGGGCCAAGCAAGAAGAATGGGTGTCTCATGCTCAAAAGACCAGAACTCCCTGATGGATTTCAGGAAAGCATTTTTAAAGGCCAGGTGAGAGAGGAGAGTCCCAAGGTATGTGATCAGCTTGTGCACAGTTCTCTGATTGGTTTATGGTGAGGTAACAGGGCAGTGTCACAGGAGTCAATATTATCAATCTTCAGGCTCCAGTAGGTCTGGGGGCTACCTGCTCATGGTCATCAAGTTGTTAACTTGTTCCATTTGGTGGGAGTTTTCCCATCTGCAAAAGAATTCGGGAAATGTGCATCTGATATGATTATCCAGGTACTTCAGGGAGGAACTAAAGATTCTGTGATTGCCATACAGCTGATTTACTGTTTAAATTATTACCAGTTCTCCTGGTCCAACTGCTACTTTTGTCACTACATGTTCCCATCCTTTCAATCATTAATTCTGTTCTTTTAATTTTTATTTTTATTACTTTAAAAAATTTTATTAGTAGTATTTTTTAGGTTCCACGTATAAGTGATATCATATGGCATTTTTCTTTCTCTTTCTGGCCCACTTCACTTAGAATGACAATCTTCATGTCCATCCATGTTGCTGCAAATGGCATTATCTTACTCTTTTTTATGGCTGAGTAGTGTTCCATTGTATATATGTACCACATCTTCTTTATCCAGTCATCCGTTGATGGACATTTGGGTTGTTTCCATGTCTTGGCTATTGTAAATAGTGCTGCTATGAACATTGGGGGTGCATGTATCTTTTCAAATTAGAGTTTCCTCCAGATATATGCCCAGGAGTGGGATTGCTGAATCACACGGTAAGTCTATTTTTAGTTTTTAAAGGAATCTCCATACTGTCCTCCATAGTGGCTGCACCAATCTACATTCCCACCAACAGTATAGGAGGGTTCCCTTTCTCCACACCCTCTCCAGCATCTAACATTTGTACAGTTTTCAATGATGGCCATTCTAGTGGGTGTGAGGTGATGTCTTATTGAAGTTTTGACCTGCATTTCTCTGACAATTAGCAGTGCTGAGCATTTTTTCAACAATTATTAATTCTTGATTCAGGCTTTTGTGACTCAGGGGAGGCCTGGGAGACTATAACTTCTCTACAAACAAGAGGCAGGACATCGGGTTAGGGGTCTGTCTATGGAAGGCCTCATAGGGTCCTGCTTGGTTACAGGTGACTTTGGAACTCATTCTAGAAAATAATTTTGGAACTCATTCTAGAAAACAATTTTGTTTTTTGTCTTTCAGTGGTACATATCATGATGGAGGGTAAGAGTACACAGTTGTGAACCTGAGTAACATACTAAAACGGGGATGTGAGTGGCCAAAATGTGTACTGAATGTGATATGAAAATACATTTCTGTGTTGTCTCATGTCACAAACAATCCATGTTGCTTAATTTTCTTTACATGATATAATAAAAAATATACATTGCCAGCCAGACATAGAACTTAGGGCCGTCTCAGCTCTCTTCTGAGCATGTGCCCAGTCCTGGGCACATGTGTGGCCTTCCAGATTCCCAGGAATATGTGGAAGCTTTCTGAAGCACTTATTCCCTAAAGAATCTTATTGCCCAGCCTTTCCTCCCAAGATTTTTTGTTAGTCTATTGTTTGCCCCAACTGGTACCCCTTGCCCCAGATGGCAACTCCTAATGTTTGCCTTCAAATGATTTTGACAATTGCCCCCTGGGTAGTGACCTCAGCCCTTGGAGAGTTCTGAGTTAGCCTAAGTTAGTCTTTCAGGAAGTCACCAGGCAAGTTAAAATAAAGGTAAGTCCTTTGAGTTGGTCTTTCAGGAAGTCACCAGGCAAGTTAAAATAAACAGACACAATTCTTTGAGGATAAGATCTGTTCTGCTGTACTAGGTACTGGATATTTATACCAGGAATGTGGGCTCTTCTTGTCTTCAGGGTCACTGCTGAGCTGGGGAGCAAGGAATGGGTCCAAGGTAAATTAAAATGCCACAAAGCTCTCCTTGCAAGATCCAGCTGCTTTTTCTTGATTGAGCATACTCTTGTTTCTGCAAGCTTTCAATTAGTATCCGGAATGCTGAAAAAATTAATTCTGAGGGTTTCTGGCTGTTTTATTCATTGCTTTTGTGCAGGGAGGGGTTTTGAAGTTCCCTACTCTACCATTTTTGCAGACATCACCTGGATTCTTTCCTTACTGTTGATGTTCTTGACAGTTTTGAGGAATACTGGTCAGGTATTTTTGAGAATGCCCCTCCTTTGATATCTGTCTGATATTTTTTTCATGATGATGCTGGGGCTATGGGATTTGAGAGGAACAACATGGAAGTACAGTGCAAGTCTCACCACATTATATCATTGGTCTATACTCTCAGCACGACTTATTACTGGTAAGAAGAGTGAAAATAGAGTGCTGTGGTTTAGGGGTTTGAGCTCTCAAATCAAACACAGCAGAATTCAAATCCTGGCTCCTCCAGTTGCTTGAGTAAGTGATGGAACTTTTCGAGGCCTCTGTTTTTCTCATATGCAAAGCAGGAGTATTAATAGTAGCTACCTAATATGGTTACTTCGGGGAATTCAATGAGAAAATGCATGTGAAGTAACTGACATGACATCTGGCACATAGTGAGTGCTCAGTACACGTGAGCTAGTACAGAAGAGGATATGTGTATCTGTGTATACACAAGAACAATTTTAAAGGGAGTATCAAGAGAATCTAAAGTGATTTTCATTATATAGAAAAGTGTCATAATTTTTCTGAAAGATTTGATGAGAAACCTGGAGTTCAATGGGGTTAGAAATATTTGGATAAAATAGGAAATTTCATACATGAGGCATTATTCGTGAGGGTGGGCCAGATAGCTACTGTAGCTGGGGCTCCTAGGTAGCCAGGGGCTAGTATAAAGCCTGCATTCGTGGTCAGGAAGGAACCCTAGAAGAAAAGGAAGGGGTGAAAACTATGTAGTCATTAAAAGCACTACTGCTGGAATCATACAAACCAGGGATCAAATCCTGGCTTTCCTTTCACAGGCTCTGTGATCTTGGGTAAAGTGACTTAACTTCTCTCAGCTGAAGTTTTCTCATCTGTGAAATGGGGATGATAAATTGAGGTTAAATGAAATAACCCAAGCACATGGCTCAGAACATTCCCTGTCACATAGTTAGTGCTCAGTCAATATCAGCTGCTCTTTACTTCCTAGCAATGGTGACTTGGTTGGCAGAAACACAATGGCAGTTATAAATCTTTGAGTCAAGGAGGACGTTTTGTGCCAGGACATGGCTTTAGGAGGCTTCACCTTTCAATATGGAGGTCGCTTCGGGCTCCTCTCCTTTGTAGTGGGCTCAGTGCCTTACTCAGCTTTTGTGATGTTTGTGGTGGCTAAAAAAAAAAAACTTAAAAAAAAGACTTTCCATGTACAATCAGAAAGAAAATGAAAACCATATGGAAAATTTAGCCCATTCCAGTGTGTTCTCAGTCTCCCATTCTACATCCTGCTAGGCCCTCTTCTGCAGATGATGGCTGCGAATATCCTCTTTAGAGTAATAAATCACAGGACCATTAAATGCATTCTTGCAGCTGCACCAGGGCTAGTTAGAGGCCTATTCAAGAAAAGGGCTTGTGTGGAGGAGTTTTTCGCCCCTCCTTTTTAAAAGCCACCTGTACCATTTTTGTCTTGGTTTTTAAGTGGAAATGATTTTAAGATGTCATTTTCTTCCTCTACTTGTGTTTATGATGTACAAATAGTCCTTTGTAAGTGGGGAGAGAAAAAAAAAACCCAAACCCAAATACTAAACCTAATTAAGTCTCTTTAGAGAAAGTGTGCCTCTAACTTTCCAACTTCCTTTCTGAGTTAGTAATTTTGGGGCTGGACGAGATGCAGGTGGAAGGAATTGCTTCATTGACAGCTGGCCCTGAATCTCTCACATTCCTGGAAGTGCACCAGTTCAGGGGATAGAGCTATCTGGAAGGACTAGGGCTCATCTGCAAAGAGCATGTACTGTAATCTAAATCCTTTTCCTGTTGATTGGCAGAGTCCCAAAAGTTCTTTGAGACTAGGAGAAAGAGTTTTGAGACGAAAATTAGGACCAGATCATCTAATCCAGATGTGGAAAACCAGGTCTTGAGGAGAAAAGAACCCTTTTATTTTAAACTAAGCCTTGGGGAAAAAATCTCTTCTTTATAAACTAGACCTTGAGGAGGGAAAATACTTTCATTGTAATCACATCAATTCTAGTTAGATTCACATAATGAGGTTAGCCGTGCAATTTGGTGAAGATGATGATCAGTCATGTAGAATGATTTACAGAGTTCCAGAAGGGCTCCCTCTGTAGAATAAAATCGTCCCTGATCAGGTTCATAGTGCCTGATAGCCCTTCATCAGTGATTCTCGGCCCTTTTTCAGTCAAGGACTTGCTTTAGAATCTGGTGAAAGACCTTTCCCCGCAGAAATGCACATGTGTGTGCACACGTCAGTGAACATTTTTACGGGGTTCACAGACTCCTGCGAACTGCCCTGGGGAGTCTTTGAATGGCCAGTGTTTCTCATCGTTAATTTTCAAGAGCCACATAATGAACACTGCCCACACATAGAGCACTGTTGAGGTAAATTGGAAAGAAGCTCCATCACATTTTTATCACCATTACATTAAAATATTATTTAAAATAATATGTTTAATGATAACTTAATATCAGGGAGAGGGAGGATATTTAATTTTTTTGTCAGGGGGAGGTAGTTAGGCGTATTTATTTATTTTTAGAGGCGGCACTAGGGATTGAACCCAGGACCCTGTACACGCCAAGTATGTAGCTCTACCACTTGAGCTATATCCTCCCTGCCAAAGGGAGAATATTTAGAGGCAGTATTTCACCAAGTTATCTAGGTCTTCCTTGGTGATACACAGCTTGACCACAGATCAGCTTTCATATTGAGTTGGTTTTTTCCTTCCTATTTATACTAAATTAAAAAAACAATCCAAACTTTAAAATACCTTAAATGCTTTTAGATAATCCAGGATAGACAAAATAAGAATGGTAAAATTTGATAACTATTTGTCTTAGTTAGATTCCCCCAAAGCAGAGTCTAAGGCAAGGAGTCGGGAGTACTTGGGTATCTTTGGGGTGTTGTCCCAGGAAGTAGGAGTGAGGTCATAGGGAGAGTTAGAGAAGGAGGAAAAGTCAATGCGAGGTGCATTGTGAGGTTGCTGCATCTGTTCACAAGGTCTTGATTCTGGTTGGGCTTCCTGAGACGGATACAGAACATCTCCCAGAACTGTCCCCTGATGGATAACAGGCTGTAGCTCTCGTCTACTGGTTTCTGTCCTCCACTGGTTCAAGGTTACCCTCAAAGGGATAAATACTCCCACACTTTAGGCTGTGCTTTCATGTGGACTGGCCTTGGGGAAGGCAGCAGGGCGGAAGTGGAAAGAGAGAAGCTTCGTTATGAGGTGGGATACTGTTCAGGTGATGTGAGTCTGAGCTTTTGTAAAACTGTCCATCACAGCTCTGGCTGAAATCAGAGGTGGATGGAGGGACTGTGATGTAGGGTACCAGAGGCATTTGCTACTACTGAGTGTGAGTAGTGGGTACATGGAAGTTCATTGTCATATCCACACTTCTTCTGTGTATGTTTGAAACATTTTCATAATAAAAAGTTAAAAATCCTAACTGAGAAGCATAGATCATTGGGAACTGCCTCAAATATGCCTCAAAAATTTAGTGGCTTTATTGGATAGTTTAGGGCATTTGGAGCAAACATGGGCCCAGAAATAACAATGACAGTTCTCTGATGACACTTTGAAGCATTCCATCAGATGCTAAAGTCCTTGAATAAATCACACTCAAAGGCTGGAAGGCTGAATAGTTCAACTTGGGAAGTAGACGAGTGTGGATTCACTCACTAATCCCTTCTTTGATTGCATTCAGTTCTAGAAATCGTGGCGGCAAGTTCTACTGAAAGACTTGGATGTGATATTTAAATATCCTCAATAATATATGTCTATTTCTTTCTGTGAGAACTGAAGAAATCTCCAAGTATTGGAGCAGAATCAAATTCTTAGTGATAAAACTGCCCCATAGTTTGGTCTTTTTTAAAGAAATCCTGCTCATTTTTTCTTTAATATTAAACATAGCATTATTTCACCACTGAAGTAATTACTTGCAGCCTCTTCAAGATTCTGAATACATGGCTATACAACACCTCTTGAGCAAGGCATTTAAAATCTGAGAAATGATCTTTAGTGTCATTATCAGTGTCATAAAGGCTTCCCCCTCATCCCTTGTTCCAATAACTTGTGGGAAAGTGATTTCTCTCAACAGCTGGCATGCTTAGAGAGGAAAAGTGGAGTTTGGTATTTGCTGCATTTCTTTGTACAGCATGCTGGGAGGACATACCCTTAGGGACCACAATTTGATTATATTCACAATTTTTATGTTTTTCTTCAACACTGAATTGCGATCAGGGGACGTGTTGCTGATCCGCTCACTGTAATCAGCACATGGAGCAGTGAGTGGCTTGGCATTTGGGTGCAACCTCTGTTATTTGCTTAGCTAAATATCTCTGGGCTGAGCTCATGGTTAATTCTCCTCAGAATTGATCCTAGTGTCCCTTTGCCAGTCTACTTTGTGACTCACAAAAAACACTTGATAGCTAAACTAAAAACCTTTCTGCTTTTTTTAAAAAATGCAGCATAATTGACATTTAACATTATATTAGTGTCAGGTGTACAGCTTAATGATTCACTATTTGTATACCCTGTGAAATGATGACCACTGTAAGTTCAGTTACCATCTGTCACCATACAAAGTTACAAATTTTTTTTTCTTGTAATGAGAACTTTCAAGATTTACTCTCAGCAACTTTCAAATATGCAATCCAATATTGTTGACTATAGTCACCATGCTGTACATTACATCCCCAGGACTTATTTATTTTATAACTGGGAGTTTTACCTCTTGACCCCTTTCACCTGTTTTGCCTACCCCTCAACCTCCCTTCCTTCTGGCAACCATCAATCTGTTCTCTGTATTTATGAGCTTGGTTTTGTTTTGTTTGAAAAACCTTTCCTCTTGTGGGGAGAAACTGGATCACTCTTATAGTGCTGGTGGAAATGTAAAATGATATGGACGTTCTGAAAAAGAGTTGGACAGTTTCTCATAAAACATGTTTAATGTAACTACTCTGCAACCCAGCAGTTGCACTCATGGGTGTTTATCCCAGAGAAGTGAAAGTAATATTCACACAAAAAACTCTATACAAATCTCCACAGCAGCTTTATTCATGATAGCCCCCAAATGGAAGCAACAGGCAAATGGTTAAACAAATTGTGGTACATTCATATGGAATATTATTCAGCAATAAAAGGGATAAATTCTTGATACACATAACATCTTGTATAGATCTATAAAGAATTATACTGAGTGAAAAAACCCAATGCCCGAAGGTTACATACTGTATGATTCCAAATGGATAGCATCCTTGAAATGACAGAATTACAGAAATGGAGAACAGATTAGTGGTTGCCAGGATAAAGGTGGGGGTAGTGGGTGTGGTGATTAAAGGACCATGTACAGGATCCTTGTGGTAATGGGAATGTTCTGTGTTATGACTGTATCAATGTTAGCATCCTGGTTGTGATAGTGTACCACAGTTTTACAAGATAATCCTATTGGGGGAACTGGGTGAAGGCTACCTGGTTTCTCTCTGTATGATTTTATACTGCATGTAAGTCTACAGTTATCTCAAAATTTCAAGTTTAATTTCAAAAGACCCCCTTTCCTCTTATAGCATGGAATTTCAGGGTCAAAAATGCAAAAAAAAAATATCATGGCGCACTTATCCCTGTGCGAATACCACTGCTATGCCAAGACCCTGCATGTCAGTGGTTTTGTCTGACTCTACAGCAAAATATCTGCTGGCATCCACATGTGTTAGTAACTGCCCTTCTACATCGTGTGCTGTAGATATTATGGATGTCCGGTGATGTTTGTTACAGGAATTTTGCCAGTATCTCATTTTGCTTTCTCTAAGTCATTTATCATTAAAGTTGTGCCTGGCTTCACAAACTTCTCAGCCATAAAGTGACTTGTACTTGTTTTGCCAACAGGCTTAACAACTTTGAAAGATACCCCTATCACTCTAGTATCTTCTCTGTCTTAGTCACAATAGTCATCAATTTCCTACAGCAAGGAATTACTTCATGCTTGTTCTCAAAAAATTCAATTGCTTTAGCACAGGGTTCACTGTAGTTTGTTTAATAATTATGTAAATGCTTTGATGACTTCATGCTACGATCTGATAGGTTTTATTACCAACAGCATGCTGGGGACTAGGGGCGTACTGTAGGTCTAATGAAATCAGATTTTCAGATATTTATCTTCTTACTTCACATTTGCATTTTTGGCTGCTTGTGTGCTACTGTCACATGCGCAGATTTCTTTGTGCCAGCACCTACAGATTCACATTCTGTATTTGTCCTGGAGTCCTGTTCACTATTTTTGTTCATGACGTTTACTGAGTTGTAGCATTTAATTTACTCTTTTTATTGCTACTTTAATATTCTGTGAACCACTTGTGAGTGGTTGATTTTGGCTGGGGATATAACAGTACACGAGAGTCAAAACACAAAATGGCAATTTAAGAAGCATGAGCAATAACATGCAAAAGGCACAAATATATGTTAACAGAGATGAATTGTACCCTGACAAATGAGTGTTGACAGAGACAAATACAGCTCTTGTTCATGCCCAATCTTCAAGAACATAAAGATTGTTAAGAATGTAATGTGATTGCTGTGAAAATTCATAATCAGCCTTACATCTCAGTAAGTGGAAGGTAAATGAAAAAATTATCTCATTGCTTTTTCCTCTGCCACTTGCTAGGTTTCTGGGGAAATCAGTGGCCTTGGACCACCCAGACTCCATGCACCATACTTTGAGAAACAATGCCTAAGGGAAAGGCATATATTACACATTAAACACATTTATTAATATTAAGTTTTGGTTCCACTTAAGTTGGTTGCGCTTGATTGAACTTCATTGCCAAGTTTCTACCCTGGGTGGATACCACTGCTATGAAATTGTGACAAAACAGACGCTTTTTCCTGATAGGAAAGAAGGTATGGAATCTTCTATAATAATGGAATTACAGCTGGGATGAGGCTGTCCAGTTGGGCACTGCATTTCCAAGCCTCCCTTGTGGTCAGGTTTGACTCTGTGAGCAATGGAATGTGAACAGAAGTGATGTGTGTGCTTGTTCTCAGCACAGACCTTTCAGCTTTCCCCATGTGCTCCTCTACATTTTCTTCCTCTTTCTATGAGCAAAAACATGGCTGTTCCTGGGACACAGCTTCAGTTGGGCAGATGAGACTGTCGCCCTAGAGGAAGGTGGAGAAATGTGATGGCATGGAATGAACCCAAGTCCATGAATGATTGAATGGAGCCAAGTAACCCACTTATGCACCTTGGACTGTCATGTGGAGAGAAATGTCATTGTTCTCTGGTCACTGCATTGCTGGGTCTTTATATTATCACAGCTTAGCCCTTTAACCCTGATAAAGGGCAAACCCTGGAGGTTTGAAAGCCCTGGCTGACAGGTTGTGGGGAAGAGTGGCTCCTGGTGGCACTGGGGAGGTGGGAGAACAAAGGAGTCAGGACTTGGCACAAGACTAGCCACTCGGCTTGGTAGGTTTGGCAGGGGAGTGCCCACCTGACTCGTAATGCCGATTCTGATGGCACTGCCAGGTAATGGAGACAGGAAAGGAGGAATAAGCTTGGTCAGGAGTCCTCCAGAAATGTAGTTATATTCCTATAGTAAAAATAACTGACTCCGGGGAAGTGGTAGCACTTAGAGTCACCCTGTTTAGGATTAGAAGGAAATGAAACCAAGGGAACCACATTAGGCCTAGGTCATCCTTGAGCCATGTGATGCTAGGTCCAGAAGCGTGGCAGCTGTAAGCGCCCCAAGGAGTGACTGGGAATTTTTATTTACTTCAGTCATGATTAGTATCAGAACTGCTGCAGAGCTTCATCTACGGGTGTGGCTTCATTAGTGGCTTCCACTATAAAGATCTGGGGCTAGGAGAAATCAGAGCCAAATCTCATTCACCTTACAATTTGATCTACAGCTGATCTAGCGCCTTGGCCACGGCTAGGGCACCTTTGCATAAACTAGAAAAAGTGCCCTTTTCTCTGGGCACCTGGCCTGACAAACACACAAGGTATCAAATTAGGAAAGAAAGCATAGCTTGATGAGTGCAATGCTTTTTGGATTACAGCCCCCATTTACCTCCATGATCGGGCATCTTGTGCAGTGAACAACATGCACAACTGTACATGGTAGCCTTGCAGACTACCAGAAGTACAGTGAGAGTGAAGAGTGAAATTGGAGAATGAAGGACCAATTCAAATGTGACCCGCTGACTAGGAAAGGCAAAAGGAAACTATTTTGGAGAAGGAAAAGGTGAAGGGTGATTTAACAAGTTTTAAACTTGATATGCAAAGGGCTATCCTCAAATATACAATGTATTTTCTTGTATCAATACCTTCGCTCATGCTGTTTCCCATTTGAAGCATCTTCTCTGGTTATATAATTCTTATATATACTTCAAGGCTCAGTTCTAGACTTAACTCTCCAAAAAGCCTTCCATGACCTCTGTACCCACAGAGATCCCTCACTCTTGCTGAATAATCAGGTGGATAATCCATGCTCAAAAAGTTGTCTATTTGTTTGAGTGACTGAGAGTCTGGAAAACTTCTCCAGTCCCAGACAATGTTTATTTCCACTTAGGGAACCTCCAACAAGCTCCCCACAGTATGGTACGGGGACCACTTGTGACCAATCAACTTAAAATCTTTTCCCTGTTCAGACACTGTTTTAACAAATTCTTGCAGTGGAAAACGCACTAAGCTCATTGCCTAGTTCTAGTCCAGTTTTGCTACTAACTAGCCACATGACTTTGAGCAAGGTGAATCCCCTTTCTGGCCAGCCTTATTTCCCTCCCCTGTAAAATGAAGAAATAGCTACAACCGTCTACCATGTTGTAAAGCAACCTGATAAGCAGTGTGGTAACTGAGTTGAACTGTGAAGGTGTATTAATATCTATGTTAATACCAAACCTTCTAGCTCAGCCTGAAGCAACATTTCTCTGGTGGTGAGAAGTTCATGATTTTTTTTTTAATGTGTCTGATGACCAACAAACAGCTACTGGAAACTTGAGGAAAATAACTCTCCCTCTTGGCTTGTAGTAATTTTACTTGCCTTATTGTAAACAGGCTGCCACCACCTGATCTTTCTCCTGCAAGAAGTTTATTTGTTCACTCATCCATTCTATTTAGGGTTGCTAGATTTATCAAATCAGAGTACAATAAGCTTCCTCCATATTTGTTTAGTACTTTACAGGGCGATGGAATAGAATGCACTACAGCAGGAATACATGTTATTGAAAGCGCGTCTCTCCACTGGCTGCTTCAGGATTACCTGGGAGCTGGTTAGAAATGCAAACTCTGGGCCCCACCCCAGACCTATTGAATCGGAATTTGCATTTTAACAAGGTCCCCAGGTGATCAATTGCACATTAAAGCTTGTGAATCCCTGGGCTAGCTGCTAATCTCCTCCTGCATCTGCTCCACAGCTGTCTCTAAACTCTGGAGTAGGGAAAGGGGAGGAGGGTTGCCTGAAGTATGGACTCTTCTGTTGGCCCCTGAATCGCAGGGACTGTAGCAGATTCTGTGGTTTTGTAGGGCAGTGGCGCATAAATAGCAGGTATGTTGAGTTTTCAGTCTGGGCCACGTGCTAAAATGAAATCAGGAACCACATCCACATGATGAGGGTGCTATGTCTGGGCAAGCCTGGACCTGGATCTGGCTGTCATCTCTGCCTGCTTGTGACATCTATGCCTGTGAGTACTTTTGACTCTTTTTCCTCACCTGCAAGGCCCTCTCCCTTTTCCTTTCAGGTGCTGGGGGCCCTCCCCAACCAAAATGAACATCTGGGAAGGAAAGTTTCCCAGATGTTCACACTAGATAAACTCTAGTGTGAAATTAAGTACGAGTTTCTCTTCCCTTGTGCTCACTACTTTCTCAGCGGGCTTCTTCCCCCCTTTTAAAGGGATTTCAGTCCTCAGCTAGCTCTTGGAATAGGGTATTTGGGGAGGAGCTGGGCCATACACACGTCCTTAGAGTAAGAACGTCTCTCTTTCTAGGCTCCTCCCGATCTGGGTGTGGATGGGCTATGGGTGAGGCTAGACTTGGGGTGGCTGTGTTCCAGAGACCAGTCAGAGACACAGAGACACTAAAGCCACTCAGGGAGGCCCAGGAAACTGGATTAGGAAGAAGCGCAGAGAAGTAGGCATCATATGGTGCCTGTGGATCTGAAAAGAGGGGTTGGGCACTGGGATTCAGAGGCAAGAAAAGCTCCAGTTTTCAGAAGCATTAGAGAGTTGGCCTCAGATCTGAGAACCTGACGTGCTGACCAGGGATCCAGGACAGAGAGAGTTATGACTGGGCACCAGTTATTGGCACGAAACCAGGGACTGAACAGAGGTTCTGAGGTCACAGAAAGGCCAGAAGCTGGGTTAGATTTGGACTGATAGGTGGGGTTAATGGCTTTAGGAGCGAAGGCTCAAGTCCTGTGCTGAAGTCTCACCATTTGTTTTATTCATTTGGGTTCAAGACTTGGGTATTATAGACTGGGGGGTTAAGAATGTGGGTTCTGGATCCAGATACCTGGGGTTTAATTCCTGGCTTCACCGCTTACCAGGGGTGTGCCTTTGGGTAAGGCATTTAATCTCTCTGTGCCTTGGTTGCCTCATCTGAGGGGATGCTGTGAGCATCACCTGAGATAACGCACGGCAGACACTTAGCACAGCACCAGTGCACAGGCACCCTGGATAAATGCTGTGCATTGTTATGATTAACCCTTGTCAACCTAAATAAATAAGGAGGTAAACTGAGGCAAGTTCAAATTACCAGAAATTTGAGTTTGTTCAGGAATAGTGGGGGGAAATACGACAGTAAGCTATAGGTGAGTCCCTTGAGGGTTTGGAGTGGGCTGTATTTATGGGCAAGGAGGGCAAAGAGGGGGAGGTCCAGCCAGAATCCAAGCAGTAAGTTCACTGACTTGAGGATGGGGAGAGATGTTCATTGGTCAGGAGATAAGTCTCTGTCTTCTGTAAATCAGCATTAATGGGAGATCAGTCTCTCGGTTCTTAAGTTTTATTCTTCTGAAGGCGCATCTGTGACATTCTCCATTTCCTATCCTCTGGTTTCATTTTAGATTGAAACCCTCTCACACCCTCAAACTCCATGCTTCCATACTGCTGCTCTTCAAACTCACCTATCGCCATTGGTTCATGTTCCTTCTGCTTGGAATGCCCTTTTTCGTTAATTTCGTTTCATCTTTTGGGCCTCAGTTCAGAAATCACTTTTTGTGGGGGTCTTTATAAGAAAAATGTACTGAGTTTTCCTCTGCTCTCACACTCACGGTACTTAAATTTTGTTGTTGTTGTTGAAGTGTGGTTGACTTATATGTTAGTTTCAGGTGTAGAGCAAAGTGATTCAGTTATACATATACATACATATATATTTTGTCTTTTCAGATTCTTTTCCATTATATGGTATTACGAGAAATTGAATATAGTTCCCTGTGCTACACAGTAGGTTCTTGTTGTTTATCTATTTTATGTATAGTACTGTGACTTACGATAGTTTTGATATCAGATATGTGCGTTTTCCACACCTAGCAATTCTCTGACATCTGCTGGGTGTCCTACAGTTCAATTCTTTTCCAACACTAACCGAAGTTAACGCAGACCTTACAGGTCGCGGTCTCAGTCCCACAAGACTGCCACTCACTGAGATGCCAGTTGAAAGTCCACGTTGTCACCTGTGTTTCTCACTGTCTGTAAATTGGAGGTTCCCAGGACCCACTCTGGGTTTGACATTTGCTGGAACAGCCCACAGAATTCAGGGAAACACATTTATCAGTTCATTATATAATAAAGGGTATGATAAAAGATACAGATGAACAGGCAGATGAAGAGGCACAGAGGGCGAGAAATGTGGAGTTGGGGTATGCCACCCTCCTGGCCTATAGACATGGTCATCAACCCAGAAGCTGTCCGAACCCCAGACTTTTGGAATTTTTATGGCGGTTTCATCACATAGGCATGATGGATTATTAACTCAACTTCCAGCCCCTCTCGCATTTCTGGAGGATGGGCAGGGTGTAGTGGGGCTGAATGTTCCGAGCTTCTAATCATGGCTTGGTTTTTCTTGTGACCAGCCCCCATTGGGAAGCTATCCAGGGGCCTGTCTAGAGTCACCTCATTAGAACAACAGACACTCCTGTCACCCAGGAAATTCTAAGGGATTTAGGAGCTCCATGTCAGGAACCAGGGTCAAAGATCAAATGTTAGAACAAAAGATGCTCCTCGGGTTTTAGGAGCCCTATGGTAGGAATGTGGGGGCGGGGTGTATGCAGAGAGCAATGTATATATTTCTGTTCTCTCACAGGGTTCCTTCCCAGCCCCTCTTGTAACAGGTGAGGTGCTCTGCTTCATGCTTTCACAGCACTTGCTCTTTTCACATCATGCGTTGTAATTGCTTATTTCCTTGTGTATCTCTCCCATCAGATCCTCAGCTCCATGAGTTTTTAGATTACATCATATTTTTCCATTGCTGTCTCAGCAGTGCCGACACATGGTAGAAACTCATTCAATGTTTGTTAAGTTTCCTGTTTGATTGTTTGTTTGTTTTATGAGGGGGAGGTAATTAGGGTTATTTATTTATTTATATTTGGGTGAGGTACTGGGGATTGAACCCAGGACCTCGTGCAGGCTAAGCATGCGCTCTACCACTTGAGCTATACCCTCCCCTCAGTGTTTGTTAAGTAAATGAATAAATGGTGAAAGACTCCAGGCTTAGATCCTTTGGGAAGTCATAACCAGACAGGATTTTTCTGTAAAAGCTTAATCTACTGGCAGCTGAACAATTGTGGAGCCAGAGCCCCAAGGCCTGAGATCCCTTTCAGATGAAGTCCCTCTCAGGAGGTGGCAGTGAAACCCACCTGGCCTCCACCTTCCCTGCTTCCCGTCTGCTTCATGGGCCACAGTGGCATGGAGAGGAACAGCTTTCAATTTGAGGGGGTCGTACACATCCTCCAAGGCCCTCTGGCAGCCACCATCTTTCCCAATCTGGTTTGTGTAATGATGCCTGGAGGCTGGTAAACAAAAAATAGTCTAATGCCATTGAAAATATTCTGGGATGTACAGTATATGTGCTCCTGCTTGTGGCATGTGAATATGTCTTACTTCATTAAGATACTGCTTTTCCAAGTGTTCATAAACTCTTAAATTTATTTTATTTTACGAGACTCCTGTTACTGGGGCACCCTCTGCAGCTAGAGTCAGGCCACCTCACCCAGCACTGCTGGAAGCTTTGCGAGGTCAGCTGAGCCTCTAATGAGCTGAAGTGTGTGTGTGTGTGTGTGTGTGGTCTTAACTAAGCCCCTGCTGATAATGTGTATAAAGATGGGGTTGGATGTCTATTTCAGCAGCCCTGTCCCCCATTTCCCCTCCTCTTTTCTTCTTGGTGTATGCCTTGAAAAACCCTACTACAGTTGGCCCTCTGAATAGGCTGGTTCTACATCTGTGGATTCAACTAACCATGGACCAAAAATATTTTTTTTAAAAAATCTAGAAATTTCCCCAAAACAAATTTTGAATTTGTGATGCCAGCAACTATTTATATAGCATTTACATTGTATTTAAAACTATTTACACAGCATTTACATTGTATTAGATATTACAAGTAATCTAGAGCTGATTTAAAGTACGTGGGAGGATATGTGTAGGTTATATGCAGATTCTACACCATTTTATATAAGGGACTTGAGCATCCATGGATTCTGGTATCCTGGGGGTTCCTGGACCAATCCCCAGTGGATACTGAGGGACAACTGTACCTCCCTCTACTCTAAACTTTTCTCAATAGCCAGCCCAAAGCAATCAAGGCTCTTGACACTTTCAGCCTAAAGTCAACTTATCCTCATAAGCAGAAACTATGGGATTCAAAAGGAAGCCACTGCTTGTGGGATATTTGATAGGAGAAAAATCAGCAAGGAGAACTTCCTAGAAGCCCCATGCAAATTCGCATGGGAACCAAGAATCCAAATATGGGAATCTGAGAGGACCACCAGGGCCTCCCTCAGCCATTTAAATGAGACACATGATGCAGATTCAAGTGAAAGACAAATTGAACCAGAAGCAGCATCGGAGTTTGGCAGAGTGGCTTTTGGACAATGAGCTGTAAGGAGGGGCTGTTTGTGTCCCTACAGATGTCCCACAGGCTCCTGTAAGGAAAGAGCTGTTCTCATGTATTTTGGAGTTGGGCTAGGAGGGTTTATTGCTAAGTGACCTACCCTAAGCTGTGCACAGCATAGAAGGGCAACTTGGCCCACTTGACACTGTACTGTCTCTGTTACCCCAAAGAGGAAGGGAAATGACCCCAGTTCTTGTCTTACCCAAGAGATAAGAATTCAGACAGGAGGCAAAGCATTGTGTATCAAAAGATTTTAAAGGTTTTATTTAGCAAAGGGAAAGTACACCTCCCAGAACGGGAGGCGGGCTGATCCAAGGGCAGATAGCAGTGGTCTTTGTTTGTCCCTTCTTCTTATACCCTCACTTAGAGGTGGCCTCTTGATTGATTGATGGCTCTTGCCCCTGGAGTGCTTAGTCATGTTTGTCCCCTTTTGCACATGTCCTTACCCGTGATGCACACAGGAAAACCCATGGGGGTGCCTAAACCACAATGCTACTTATATTACAATGAGCAGTGGGTCATGTCCAGTTAGGTCCTTGTCACCACCGTGTAGTTGCGCCTGTCGGGTTCTAACTGGTTTCTTGCTGGCATTCATTTAGAGGAGGTAAAGCCCCTTTGTGCTGGAGGTGGGCATCCCGCCAATCTTGCGGACCATCCTCTCTCTCCTCCACCTTATCTGCCCAGTGCCACTACATACATCTCTGCTATTATTTCCTTAATATTTTGGAATCAACTTGCTTTTTTTTATATTTAAACAAATTTTCATTAAAAGGAAACTTTCTATCACTATCATAAATTGAAATCTAGTATCAAGTACCCTAAAGGAAACTGTAATAACTAGCCTGTGTTAATTACAAATGTTCATCTGGGCATGACAGTCATCTCACATCTCACTGGTGGTTCGCCTCTCACACTTGGGCAGCACTCCATTGTTCTAAGCCATTTCTCCATCCTCAGGATTAGAACAGACCTTGAAGGCCATCTGATGACTCTCCCTCATTGCCTCCTGAGAGAGTCTACACAATCTTTTGAGTTATAGCCTCCTACTTCTCTTACAAGGAGAGGGAAAAGCTTTTGCTTCTGACCAGATACTACCATCACCCATTCTTTTTTGCCCTTTGATGTTGACATAAGTATAGAGTTTGAAGAACGTTTCCTGTTAGTGGAAACCTGACCTCAGGCCACCTGGGTATCCCCACCTTTGCAGTCTCCCTCTTGCTCTCTTCTCTTCTACCTTGGCCCTTGTAGGGAGGAGGACAAAGCAGTTCATAGGTGGTGCTGGTGTGTTGGAGAGAACAAATAAAACTGAAGTTTGATTTATGTGCTGCACGCTGAGGGAAACAAAAACTGAACATCCTGAGCTGGGTCCGGTAAGAAATCCTTAGTCTTGGGAGGGAAGGGGAGAATTCTGATTGCAGATGTGTGCATCTCCTGATCCAGCTGCCTTTCAAATCATTTCTGAATCTTTTGAAAAAGAGGAGGTGGAAGAGAAGGGAGGGGGTCTCTAAATTTTAAAAAAAAAGGTCTTAGTAGGACATCAGCACATAAGCCTGCTTGGTTGTTCCTCTAAGAAAGGGCATCACAAAGGGACTAGGCATTCTCCTCCATCTATCACAAGACATGGCACGGAGGCTTTGATATCTCAAGGGCCTCAGCGCCTCCACGGTAGCTGCAGATAGCAGTGCCCAGCAGACACAGAGTTAACTTAGCACGGGTACCAAGGAGTAAACAGGAGGACACCCCCGGCAGAAAGCAGCTACTCCCCATGCACTCGAATATCATTTGGGGATCTTTTGTTAGAGGCCAAGTTCTGCGTGAGAGATAAAGGCAAGAGCTGGTAAAATTTGGGAGATGACTAGTAGTGTGGCCTTCTGTACACCTGCGGGCTGGCAAGGCCTGGGCGAGCTCAGGTAACAAACAACTCAGAGGAAACCTTTGTGCCAAGGTGGACCAAGCCAGTTCCAGCCATCACAGAACCTGGAGTACATGCCTTTCTAATGAAAGTCTCTTTCAAAACGCTCAGAGAGGCCTTTCAAATATAATACATGAAGCAAAGCCTACAACAAAGACAAGCGGTGTCCTGCCCCATCATTACTGTGAATCAGCCACTTGATCACTGACCATCGCTTGAACATACACGCACTGCGGCAGCAAATGGGTCTGAGTAATTGGAGGCCAACTATTTGTTCACTGGAGAGACAGAGCTATTAGGATGATGTCTGGGTGAGTTATTGAAGGGGAGGGATGCACTCAGAGCACAAAATGGGTCCTTGAAATAGTTTCTTGGATGATGGCTCAGAAAGAAAAATGAGACTCCAGTCTCATTTGCTAATGTCTGTGGCATCTAGATGGGAGTGGGCTCTGTCAGGGAGCTCCGTGTTGACACAGGTGCTGGGGAGAGGCTGGAGAGGAGGAAACAGGCTGGAAACACACCGTGGTGGGGACCAGCCCTGGGGTGGGGAGTGACTGCAGGGTAAGCAGCTGCATTTGGGTGGTGGAGGTGGGAGGAGGAGGCCCAGAGGCTTGCTGGGTTCTGTGCATCCTGCACCGACAGCCCTCACCAGCCCAGCTCTGCCCTGAGGGCCCTGGAGAAGGCAGAGCTGGGCAGCGATGTTAGCTCGAGGGGGAGGAAGCTCAGAACCATTCCCTTGAGGCTGGCTTCTCAGTGGCTCACTTCATGTGTGAGGGGTGCACCGAGGTCATAGACTGGTGTAATGACAAGTTCTCTTTATTTGTAATATTTCAAATTCTTGGTCCCCAGATATTGATCAGCCAAAAAACTCAGGTGGAAAGGACCTGCTTACTTCCCATCTGTGTAGGAAAGGAGCCTTCCACTGACCTCCACCCTCACAGGAGCTGCCAGAAGCCTCTGCTCTCCTCCTGCAGCTCTTACAAAGCACACGAGGAAACCACTTTCTTGTCTCATTTCCATAGGAGAAGGAAGGAGAAATAAGAATGAAAGTCCCTATTTGTTGAAGACTTTCCATGTGCCAGGCATTCACAATGATCACGAGAGGTAGGTATGAATACTGGCCCCATTTTACAGATGAGGACCCTGATACTCATTTCCTCCTGCTTATTTCCTTCTCAGCACTGATCACCCTCTCTAATCATCTTGTTTATTTGGGTCTTTGCCTGCCCACATAGAGTGTGGACTCTAGGAGAGAGGTTTTTTGCCTTTTTTGTTCACTGTGTGATGTCCAGTGCCTAAAAGTGTGTGTGGCACATCACAGCTTCTCAATAGGTGGTATCTTTTGTCAGGTCTGGGATTTGATTTTACCCTACTTACTCACCATTTCGCCTGTTACTGTTTTGTGAGTGCTGGAAGGAAACACGAGACTCCTGGGTCAAAGACAACAGACTGTATGACTCACAGGACAGCGAGTAGCATGAACATCCAACTGTTTGCATCAGTTCCCAGTATTCCCAAGTCCCCTCGGGGAAACACAGAGGGACCCAGATGCATGCTTTATCCACAACCCGTTTACACCACAGCTGAGGGACACTGAGTCTGGGGAACTCAGCATTTTGTAGCCAGCAGTAAGCATACGTACTCTTTGTCCCAGAGGGTGACATTAACTCATCCCTCAAGATTGCTCACTGCAAACATAACCCTGAGAAATGTGCCAGATAAAGAGCAGTCAGGGCCTTGCATTCTTAGCATGGCCAGCAACAAACACAAGGAACACAAGAGACCCATGGAGGAGCATCTCCCAACACCCTCCCCTCTCTGCACTTCTAAACTGCACGTGGGCACGTGGCAGGCTACCTCATATTCATCTCTTTTTAATGCATGCCTTGTCTCCATATCTGATCCAGACTGTAAACTTACTGGGGACAATTCCCCTGTGTAATTTGCGGTCCTCATGAGTGTCCCAGTGTGTTGCATACACAGTAGCTCCTTAGTAAGCACCAAAGACAAAGACAAGGACAGAAGCAGCAGGCTTCAGAGTCCCAGATCTGGCTTTGAATGTCAGCTCTGATTCTAACTCATGCTGTGACTTTGGGCAATTTGCTCCAACCCTCTGAACTTGTTTCCTGGTCTGTCAAATGAGCACAAGGTATTTATTTCAGAGGCTTCTCATAATTTGAATCAATTAACCCAAATGTAGCAAAGAGAAGAGTGCCTGGCATGTAATAAATATTTAACACATGTTAGTTATTTCTTGCTGCAGTTATTATTACTGATTCCCTGGGTGCCAGGCACTTTAATATTCAGTTTTTAAAATATAACCCTTGTCATACTCGAGTATAATAGATACTACTATCCCTTTTTTTCATACACAAGGAAACAGGCTTAGAAAGATTAAGTAACTGTTACACAATGTGGCTGAGTGGAGTTTTGAGTCCTCTGTGATATTTCTGCTAGGTGAATTGAGTGGTTTCATCCTTTCTGAAGGAGTGGAATGGTGAGCTTCCCCACTGAAGCCATTTTTTTAAAGGAAATGCTTGGAGACCCTGACAGCCACCAAGCCCCCTAGGATCTGAACTCAACTTTCCCCAGAAACCTGGCATAGGGGGAGTAGTGGAGAGGGAGAGAAGCCAGAGAAGTGGAGGCTGGCTTTCTGAGAAGCTGAGGGTGACAACAGCGTGTTAAAGGAGGGCCAAAGCCGAATTAAATCCAAATGCAGGTGATTTCACTGAGGCTGGGAAAATAAGGGTTTTCTGGCGGGAGAATGGAAACCCATCCACCAGAGGCAGTGAGGCCTGGGCTCCCAGCAGCTGGGAAGGCTTTTGCATGCACTACAGCAGGCAGGTCTCCAGGGGCCCATGTTTGCTTTCCTTTCTCCTGGGACTTGTGCAGAAAAGGCTGTAGAGCGAGAAACCATCAGAGACCAAATAAAACCAATTCAAGGCCAGACAGATGCTGATGCTCTTTTCTTGAAGATGTTCAGGGTGACTTCATCTGCAACAGAGCTGCTTGTCACCCCTCCCTCACTGGGGGGCCTCCTGTTGGGGAGAGCTCATCCCCTTCCCTTGGAATATGAGCCAGCTGGGATAGAAGCTTCACTCAAAGACACGTGTACATTTTGTCCCGGATCTGAGCTCACTGTGAAGGGTCTTTGAACTCATCAGGCAACTCCAGGAAGTGGAAGAGGATCAAAGAGCACAAGAGAATCATGGTTTCAGCCTCTTTGAAAGTCTAGGTTGGATGTGCTGTGAAGAGAGAGGAGACAGCCTCCTTGCTCAAGGACACTGTGCAAAGAGAAGAGTTGAGAGGCCTCAAAAACGACCACTTGCACCAGAATTTCCTGGGCTGGGGAAGAGGGGGGCTTATGCAGATTAAGGGGCCCCCCTCTCAGATGCTCCACATCAGGATCTCTGGGGCTGGTTCCCAACAATTAGCATTTCAAACAAGCTCCCCATGTGAGTCTGATGGACAAAAAAGTTTGAGGATACCTGGGCCGAGGCATGGATTCTAGAGAGTTTGAATCCTACCTCTCTTACGTACCAACTGTGTGATCTTGGGCAAGTTATTTGACTCTCTGAGCCTTAGTTTCTTCCTGATAGAGTGGAATAAGGGTAGTACCTCCTTTATATCGCTATTGGGGGGATTAGCTGAGGTAATACATGTCTCATTTAAAATGGTAGTTGTTATTAAACTTCTTGTCCCCCTGCCATGCATTTTTTTCTGCTTTTGCTTTTCAGTTGGAAATGCAAACTTAGTTCTATTTGATGCATCTGCTTTGCCTCTCACCAGCAGGTGTTTGACCCCTCTAAGCACTTGTTAAAAAGTGTTAAAAAGCTGGGCAAAGCAGAGGCTCCATTTAGTGGCCACAGATGTCTACCACACAGCACGCCTCTCTGAGAAATGCCTACCTGCCACTTTCAGATTGCTTTCTCACCCCTCCCCATCTCCTGCCTCCTCAGTTACACATCCAGTATTCTGTCTCCCCTAGGCCCTCCACTCTGCCAGGGCTGTGGAGCGTGTTTGTCTCATAGGTGCGTAATAATGCAGCCTGTGTGATCTATCTCTTGTGAGTTTGGTGAATAGGAGTTGATTCCTCAAAAATATTCCCCCTTGAGTGGGCTGACAAAATACAGTTAATTTCTGAAACCGCAGGTCGGCTCCCAGACCCAAGTTGACCCCTTGAAGGCCCAGGTCCTCCCAGGCACAGCCTCTGTCTTACCTCTGAAGCACAGCACCCTTAATCATGCTCCTCAGCTCTACTTCCACGGATGCTACTGGCTGCCCCTTTTATTCCCCCTCCCCCCCTTTTTTTTTAACATTTTTTATTGAGTTCCAGTCATTTTACAATGTTGTGTCAAATTCCAGTGTAGAGCACAATTTTTCAGTTATACATGAACATACATATATTTATTGCCATTTTTTTTGCTGTGAGCTACACAAGATCTTGCATATATTTCCCTGTGCTATACTATATAATCTTGTTTATCTGTTCTGCATGTGCCTGTCAGTATCTACAAATTTTGAACTCCCTGTCTGTCCCTCCCCACCCCCCACCCCCTTGGCAGTCACAAGTTTGTATTCTATGTCTATGAGTCTGTTTCTGTTTTGTATATATGCTCTTTTTTTTTTTAAGAGTCCACATATTATGAGCGATCTCATATGGTACTTTTCTTTCTCTTTCTGGCTTACTTCACTTAGAATGACATTCTCCAGGGACATCCATGTTGCTGCAAATGGCGTTATGTTGTTTTTTATGGCTGAATAGTATTCTATTGTATAAATATACCACATCTTCTTTATCTAGTCATCTGTTGATGGACATTTAGGTTGTTTCCATGTCTTGGGGTTTTTTTCCCTTTGATGATCATTTGAACCTGATTTCATCCAGATTCTTCCTTTACTGGGCTAAGAGGGGTGCCAGTGGTTTCCTCTGTTGTCCCCAGAGATGGCTGTTACTCATAAGAGTGATTTGACTTTTGGAAGCAAGAGTTAATGCTGGCTACGCATTTAGGATCACCTGGTTGGTTTTAAAACAGATTCCTGGGCCCTACTCACAGAAATTCTAATTTAACTGATATCAGCAGCTTTTAAAAGGTGATTCTAAAGTACACGCAGGGCTGGAGACCACTGCTTTAAACTGTGTGAATTTGCTCATTCCACAACTGTAGGCAGACCTTGTTTTATTGTGCTTTGCTTTATCGCTCTTGGCAGATCCTGCGTTTTTTACAAATTAACAGTTTGTGGCCACCCTGCGTCAAGTAAGTCTTTCAGTGCCGTTTTTTTCCAACAACATTTGTGCACTTCAAGTCCCTGTGTCACATTTGGGTAAGTCTCACAATATTTCAAACTTTCCCATTATGATTATATTCGTTATGTTGATCTTTGATCAGTGATCTTTGTTACTGCTGCAAAAATGTTGCAACTTGCTGAGGGCTCAGAAGATGGTTAGCATTTTTTAGCAATAAAGTATTTTTAAATTAAGGGATGTACATCGTTTTTTAGATGTAATGCTATTGTACACTTAATAGACTACAGCATACTGTACTTTCTATTATTTTTATTTTTTGTGGAGGGTTAACTAGGTTTACTTATTTATTTGTTTCTTTTTTGGAGGAGGTACTGGGGATTGAACCCAGGACCTCATGCATGCTAAGTATGCACTCTACCACTTGAGCTATACCCTCCCCCCTATAGTATACTTTTATATGAAGTGGGAAACCAAAAAATTCATGTGACTTACTTTGTCACGACATTTGCTTTATTACAGCAGTCTGGAACTGACCCCACAATTTCTCCTAGGTATGCCTGTACTGAGTGCTTACTATATACCAGGCACTGTTATAGGCCCTGGGAATAAAGCCATGAACAAAAGTGACAAAAATCACTACCCTCGTGGAGTTTATGTTTTAATGAGGAAGACAGATAATAAATAATTATATATATTAACATATATAATGCTAAATGACGATAAGTACAATGGAGAGAGTTAGAGGAAGTTAGGAGGGAGGGCCAGGAGTGATGTGTGAGGCACTTTGAGTTAGGGTGGTTGTTTTCATCTGTTCCAGCTGCCATAACAGGAATACCATAGACGGGGTGGCTTAAACACTTATTTCTCACAGTTCTGGAGGCTGCAAAGTCCAAGATCAAGGTGCCAGCAGATTTGGTGTCTGGTGAAAGCCTGCTTCCTGGTTCGCAGATAGCTGTCTCTTCTCCCTGTGACCTCACATGGCAGAAAGGTGAGAGAGCTCTCCGGGGTCTCTTATAAGGGCACTAATCCCATTTGTGAGGGCTCCGCCCTGGGGACCTAATCACCTCCCAGAGGCCCACCTCAATATCATCGTATTGGGAGTTAGGACTTCAAGATATGAATTTTGGGAGGACATAAATATTTAGTCCATGATCATGGTCGAGGAAAACTTCTTGGAGAAAGGAACAATTAAGGAAGACCTGAAAGAGGGTCCTGGGGTGAACCATGCAGATCTCTGGAGGAAGAGTCTTCTTGGCAGAGGGAATAGCCAGTGCAGAGCTCAAGTTGGGAATGTACTTGGTGTTCTAGGAAAATCGAGGAGCCTGGTGTGGCTGGAGGGAAGTGATGGGGAGAGTGGTGGGAGGGAGCTCATGGTGGCAGGGGCAGTGGGTGGGCAAGTTGCTCAGGCCCTTGTAGGCCCTTGTGGGACTAGGCTTTTATTGAGTGAAGTGAAAAGACTGGATGGTTTTGAGCAGAGGAGTGGCCTGGTCTGACCTATGCAGGTCACTCTGGCTGCTGCAGGGAGGCTAGACTATAGAGGGGCAAGGATGGAAAGAGGGAGGCTATGTGGGGGTTGGGGAAGAATTCGGATTTGTCTGCGTGTTCTTGTCCCCTCTTCTTGTCTGCCCTTGTGGGATGAGGGTTCGTGGGGTGAGTTCATGACCCTGGATTTTGTGCCACAAAGTTAACAGGAGAAATAAATCAAATATGAAAGTGTGCCTCGCATTTGCAGATGCGGCTTCTCTGGATTAAGAGCCAAACAAACATATCAGGGCAATCTCTCTTCCTCTTTTGTCTCTTATTCCATCTCAGATCCCTCTCCCGACCTATTCCTTGAGGATTTCTAGACACATTATTTTTTCCCTACAGTGACCTATCGGTCACTTATCCTGCAGTCTCTTATCCTGCTTTACCTCCCGCTTTTGACAGAGAAAGAGATAAAGACTTCTGCATTGATGTGAGTGGAGATCTTATTATAGTGGCCACCTGTGAAACAGCAATGGGCAGTAGAGATGCTTAATGTGTGAAATGTTCGTTGCCCTGGAAAAAATCAATACCGTAAATGTGGACTTAATGGGACCCCTTGGGGAAGGGGAGTCTGGGCAATGTAACATTCTAGTTAATTGAAAGGTAACCCATTCCTCACCCTGGCTTTCTCTCTCTTTTTGCATTAGCTCTTATGTCTGAGTCTAAAAATAATGGGTTTTCCTGTGCACTTGTAATTTGTCAGGCACTGTGCTAGGTGTTTTACAGACATTGTCTTATTTAATCCCCATAGCAACTGGTGATATAGATGTTATCATTATCCCCATTTTAAAGTTGAGAAAACAGGCTCAAAGAAATTAAATAACTCGCCCAAGGTGGCTCAGCTGGTACATGGCTGAGCCCATCTGTCTGATACTGAGGACCAGTCTCAGTGATCAGTGTTGGTCCCTCACGGACCCCGCTGTGAGTGATCCCTGGGCTTCAGACAAATGCTCAGCATTGCGGTGCTGGCCATCTGGGAGGCTGCTCAGGGTCGGCAAGGCAGGCGGAGAGGGTGCTCAGGAGCCTGTGCTGTGTGGCCGAAGGCCTGGGAACAGGTCCATTTTTGATTAAAAAAATTTTTTTAATTGAAGTACACTAATTGCAATGTGTCAGTTTCTGGTGTACAGGACAATGTCCGGGTCCATTTTCGATTTTTTTTAAAAAGCCCCAACATCAGCTTGTTTTCTTGTTATTATGCTCTTCTAGTGGACTGTGGAAAGAATAATGTTTAGTTCATTGATAACGGTGTTACAATGTTACTATAAATGGAAAGCTCCTTAATTTGGTATATTGAATTTTTATTTTTGGCTGGGGGTGGGGTGGGCAGTGGTACAAGGAATTCAACCTGAATTACCTATAAATATGAAATCCAGGCTGTTTTCAATAAATACAATTTAATTCCTTTCAGTGACATTTAGTGACATGAGCTAATGTTAACAATGTTAACAAAGTGGCCAAGTGAGAACCTGTTTTAATAAAAAGGTAAGAAAAATCATTAATTGTTCTATGCAAATAGATGCTTTCATAGTTTAAAAATGTCTGCAAATGTTTCCTTTTTTCAAAAAGAATAAAAACTCTCCTTGCCATTTAGTTTATCCTGTGTCTTTGCTTAACAAAGCCAATGTTCACAGATCAAAGCCCTGATCTTAGCTCTGGTCTGAATTCCTGCAAAATTTGAATGAGAAATTCTGTGCTAAATAGCTTCCATCTGCCCCTTCTGACCCCCCTCTTCATCCTTCTCCACCCTGCACTCTACCTTGGGAGGGGAGGCTGACCTATAGGGATGACAACAAAGCCTGCCCATCTTTACCATCTTTTAGGTGGTAAAGAGATCCCCAACTCCTGTTACCAGTCCTGGGAACCCTGCCTGCACCTTTGTAAACTGTCCATTTGTTAACCCTTCCTCTCCAGAATGCCCATTTTGAGTATGCCATCTGCTTCCTGCTGGGACCCTGACTGATACAGGTTTTGAGTGATGTCTGTATCTTTTTTCCACCTACAGATCTGAGACATCAATTTCAGGGTGATACGACTACACCCCTAATTTGAATGTACAAAGCTCCATAGAAGTCCAATGATTGGGTAGTGTCAGGGAACACAGGGACAAAGGAACAATCACAGACCTGGCCATCAGAGTCCTGTG